>NC_133652.1:91123959-91349729 GCF_009905375.1 Apium graveolens
TCCTTGATAACAACAGTTTCAACTTCAACGGATATTCCACATCCGTTGATAGTCTCTACACAAATCACTGAAATGATTCCAAGTGTAGAAGACATGAATACTGTGCAATCACTTTTAGGATTGAGGGCAGGGAGTGAAAATTTGAGTGAGAGGCTGGGTTGCTCCCAGGCAAAAGGAGAGATTGAGAGCACAAAAATGCATGCTATTTCTTCCAGCATGGCAAAAGTCAGTGAGTGGAGTACCACCTTAGAAGGTGAAGGTGAGGGAGTGAGATGTGTGAGCCAGGGGGAGCCCCTGATGCAAGAACATAGAGAAAAAGAGAGAAAAGCAGGTACAGTTGATACAAGGGTGGAACCAGCCATTGCTCATGAGTCAATGATTGTGGAAGATGCTGAAAAGGAAAGACAATTTCAGCAACATTACAAAGCTGTAATTGATAACATTTCCTTGGATGCTGACACTTTTACTCATCCTGTGACAGCCTATCAAATGTTGGCTGCTCAGGGCAATGAGAAGGCAGAAAGGACACTACATCTAGTGCACTCAACAGAATCTCTTCAAAGGGATAAAGCTGCTATTAACAGGATGCCTTCTACAGCTGGTGAGCCATCTGAGGAATTTGGAGTAAATTCTGATGATGATGACTCTATTTCTTCTGATGGAAGCATGAACATAGGGGGAGATGAAGACCCTAGTTCCATTCCTAATCTACCTGAATGGGCCCTGACTAAGGAGCATAGAACAGGTGAATTCAATGTCCACTTGGTCAAACAAATCATCACTATTCAACAGGCCATTCAGAACACTTCAAATGCAAATATCAAGGCTATCCTCCAAGCTCACCTGGACTCACTGCATCTCATGAAGTTGCAGAAAGTAAAGCAAAATATGAGTCTAGATGATCTCAGGAAAGATATTGCTGACTTGAAATCCATCACTTCAGAAAAATTGGATTCAGTCATGCCCTATGGTACTTTGCAGGACTTGGTTTCGAGATTGAAAAAGGAATCAGTTACTGAACAAAGGCTGGCCAAGTTGGAAGACAGAGTTCAAGGAATTGAAGACTCTGTGGCCACCCTTCTTCTCAACCAACAATCTCAAACCAATCTCCTAATGCAGCTGGCAAAAGCACAAGGCTTGACCCCTCTCCTTGCTGATAACAAAAAGGGGGAGAGTAAAAGGGAAGGGGAAGGAGAGCCCTCTACAAAAGTTAACATATCTAAAGTGCTAGTTCCTGCCATCACTACTTCTCCAATCATTCAAATCAAGGGCAAGCCTGATGGAATTGATTTGATTCAGCTAGCAGCAGCTGAAATTCAAGTGAAAGAACAAAGGAGGAGAATTGATGAAAGGTTGCAACTGTTGTTTGGTTCTACACAAGACAAATCAACATCTGTGAAATACAGCACAAAAATTGAACCAATCAACATGGAGCTCATGCCAGTAGGGAGTCATAAGGATGGAGAAGCTTCTTCCAAAGAACTACAAGCTATAATTCTCAAGCCCAATGAAAGATCCAATAAGGACTCAACAAAGAATCCTTTAAAAGAAGTGGACTTTCCTCCTCCAAAAGCTGATGAGAACAAGATTTTAGGCAGGAGTATTGCTTATCTCAAAAAGACCATGGATGAGGCTGTAAGGAGAAATAGAGCTATTATCATTAGAGAGGGAAAGAGCATATGTGTGATGCAAGGACATCCCAAATTCTCAATAGCCAAGAAGGAAGAAGACAAGCAATTAAAGGCTGACAAAAGAGCACAAGCAAAGCTTGAACAACAGCTAAAGTCAAGTCTAGTTGAAAAAGAAGAAGGGATTGAAGTCAGGGGTGAAGACAAGACTACAAACCTAGATGAGGTTTTAGGGAGTATATTTGGTGAGAGTGTGGAAGAAAGAGAGGAATGGCAGAAGGGAAACAGAAGAAAAGCCAAGGCACACAGAAGGAGTGAAGATAACCCTGAAGATACCAAATCTATATCTAAACCACTACCTTCCATACCTGAACCTTTTGTTGCTGATCCCTCTATAAATATCCATGGTGAACCAATCATTCCAAAAGAGGAACCTATTGATTGGGACAACATCACATTGCCTACTTTTTTAACCACTCTACCACTACCAAAGAAACAGAAAAGAAAATCTAAATCTACACCTCCCCTAACCTCTAAGGAATTCACTCAAAAACAAAAACCTAACCCTAAGCCACCCATTTCTAAAGATGATTATGTTCACATCTGTGACATAAAAGAAGCTTCAGACATTAATCTCTATCTGGATGAGCTGGAGGAAGTAAGGGGAATAGCTGCCTACAGACAGCTACCAGAGAGATTGGTGTTCAGATATAAGGGAGCTGGGGAAAGAACATGGCCTCTCTACAGGATTCTAAATGAAGGCTACTCTACCTTGATCAGAGTCTTTTCAGCCATCAAAAAGGATTCTGGCTTTACCAGAACAGCCAAGACTGAAATTCTCAACAAGATTGCCAACATAAGGAAGACTTGGAGGGAACCAAATGCTTTGCCCAGAACCTTACTCATACAAGAAAGGGGAACTAAAATTCACAAATCACCTCATTGGTTGATGGAATTTAGAGATGACAAAGGAGTCAGAAGATTTTTCAGACTTGAAGACCAACTCAAGATTGCCAGCAATGAAACTCTCAAGGAAATGCAATCTAAGTTGGATATCAGTGATGAAGATGAAGCTGAATTCTTCAGACAACTCCAACTCCAAATTGAGGAAAATGACAAAGGGCTAGGAAAGAAAACCAGGGAACAAAGAAGAAAATGATGATTTGCTCAGGCTAGAGGAGCACCCTTGGAAATACTGTAAATCTTCAATTACCTCCTAGTACATACACTTCTGCAGCACTTTTTATATTTCTACTTAGTTTCAATTCAAATATTTGTTAAGTGTTTTGTTATCATCAAGTTAACCCTGAATTTATGCCTACAGTTCTTATAGACATAAATAGGGGGAGATTGTTAGGAATATATGTGCATTAGTTTGATGATATGTTTAACAAAACACTTAAGTAGAAATTTAGTGTCAGTAGCCTCAACGGATAAGACCACTTTGGCTATCCATTGATGGTGTAGCTTTACTTAGAAATAAGTCTAGTATTGTAGCATATTTCAGTCTCTGTATTTAAAATGTAATTCTTAGAAGTTGAGAGAAACTATGAGTCATGTTGACTACTAGATGATATGCAGATAGGAAGGCCAATTGTAAATATTTCATGCCTTGTAATTTTGTATAAATGAAGTGGTATCAACGGATGACTTAAAAACCTTCAACGGATGAGAAGCTAAGCTTCAACGGATGTCTCTAAAGCTTCAACGGATAACATCCTTCAACGGATGAAGTCATCAACGGATGAAAGCTTCGACGGATGTTCTGCTACTTAGCCGTTGATAAGTGGTAGTTGTACCTACAGACAGAGGCACATGGGTTGACAGAGAAAACTGAGATGTGGTAGCCGAATTTCAGGATCAACAGAAAAAGCAGCCGTTCTTCTTTAGTACAAAGATGCAATAGTCAGCAAAGTACTTGAGTGAACAGGAAAAGAAGCAAGTGAAGAACTTATTTTACTATTGTAATTTTATATTGTTTTTCACTTGTACACTTGGTAATATATAAACCAAGAAGAAGCTAGTAATTAGAGAGAGATTTTTCCAGAGCTGTTAAGAAATATCTTGAGAGAAAACTCATCTAGTTTGTACTAGGATGCAGCTGTGATCAACATTGTTGAACACAGATTTTCTAATATACCATCTCTGGTGGAACAACAAATCCACCAGAAAAGTTTTTAAAGTTTGTTGTGTTCTTTACATTTTGTGTTTGAATATATATCTGTCTGCATTAGCTCAAAGCAATTCATACACTTGTTCATCTAGAACACACTGCTTTAATAAACTTCTCAAAACTTGAAAAAGTTTTGAGATTTACATTCAACCCCCCCCCTTCTGTAAATCTCATTGTTAGTCCTCTAGGAATAACAAATATCATCAATGAATACCACTAAAAACTTGTCCAAATACTTTTTAAATACCCGGTTCATCAAATCCATAAATGCTGCAGGAGCATTAGTCAACCCAAAAGGCATTACTAAGAATTTATAATGTATGTATCTTGTCCTGAATGTTATCTTTGGGATGTCATCTTCTTTGATCTTCAGTTGATGGTATCCTGATCTCAAATCAGTCTTGGAAAAGCACTTAGCTCCTTTCAGCTGATCAAATAAATCATCTATTCTTGGTAGCGGGTAACGGTTCTTAATCGTCATCTTGTTCAACTCCCGATAGTCTATACATAACCTCATGCTCCCATCCTTCTTCTTTAAAAACAGAACAGGTGCTCCGCATGGCGACGTACTTGGCCGTATCACTCCTTTGTCCAACAATTCTTATAGTTGGCTCACCAACTCTTTCATTTCTGCTCGTGCCATTCTATAAGGTGCCTTTGAAACTGGTTCCGTGCCTGGAGCAAGGTTGATCTCAAACTCGATTTGTCGATCGGGCGGTAAACCTGGTAGTTCATCTGGAAACACATCTGGAAATTCGTTGACTACGGGAATATCTTCCATGCTGAGGCTCTTTTTTCTTAAATCTACTACATAGGCTATGAATGATTCACAACCTTTCCTAAGCAATTTCTTAGCCTGAATGATTATAAGAAACAATCTCTCTTGCCTCTACCCCTTAAATACCACTTTCTCTCCATTCTCCGTCCTTAAATACACTTTCTTAGATTTACAATCTATCTGAGTGTTATTCTCTCCTAACAATCCATGCCTAAGATTATGTCAAACTCCCCTAACTTGAAAAGTATCAAGTCTGCTGATAGTTTATGCCCCGAAATATCAATCTCGCACTTAGGACAGAATTGACTTACAAGAATCTTTTCTTGGTTCGCAATTACCACATATATTACCTCGTTCAGGGTCATTTTATTACATTTAAGTTTATCAATGAAAGTTTCTGATATAAAAGCTCTAGTAGCTCCAGAATCAATCAATACATTATTCATTAAAAGTTTACCTGCTATCACCTCAGAATTCTGAACAACATCCTTCATCTTTAGATCAAATGTCCTTGTTGTTGCTTGTGGAGTTGCTGTAGATGGTGGAGGTAATGACAATACCTCAGATGGCATGTGTGCACTAGTACTTGCCACGTTCATCAAAGCCTTGACTGGTCCAGTTGACTTGCATTCCCTAGCTATATGTCCAGCCTTTCCACACTTATAGCATGTAACTCCCGGCTTCGGTATCTTACACTCGTTAGCCAAGTACCCCTTCTGGTTGCATTTGTAGCATGTCATGTTCAGCTTATTACACACTCCTGGATGTCTTTTTCCATAATGCTTGCATTCTGGTCTCTGAAATCTATTTTCTCCAACTTGTCCTTGGCTTGAGTGGTTGTTCCCCTTAGAATCTTGTCTCTTATTCAAATTTCGCTTCTTCTGAAAATTTCCTCCTTTGTGGAATCCAAACCTTTAGACACTCCTGTCTTGTGAGCTTCTGGCTTCAAACTTCTCTCCATAAAATGGAACTTTTCTCTTCTTGTTATCATTTTCTTTCCTTGACTGTATCCCATTACTCTCAATCAGAGAAGCTTTATGTACTACTTCAGCATAAGTATCAAGCTCAAACATAGCCACTCTATCTCTGATCAAAGGCTCTAATCCTTGTTGGAATCTTTTTGCTTTCTCTTTCTTAGTGTTGGTATACTTAGTCACAAACCTTCATAGCTCCGTAAACTTCTTCTCGTACTCCAATACAGACATACTTCCTTGCTTCAATTCAAGAAATTTAAGCTCCATCTGATTCTGCATGTACTTAGGGTAATACTTTTCCTGGAATATCCTCTTAAATCTTTCCCAAGAAACCGGCTGATTTACCTCCATAGCTTTCACTGAATCCCACCAATAGATGATTTCCCCTTTCAGAAAGTAAGTAGCATATGACGTCTTCTAATCTTCTCCTAACTGAACCAATTCAAAAACTCTTTCCATTTCCCTAATCCATGTATTAGATATTACCGGATCAGTGGTATCATGAAATGCAGGTGGATTCATATTCTAAAAAGCTTTGAAAGTGACAATTTATCGAGGTGGTACTGGTGGATCAGGTGGTTGGTATGGTTCACAGTTATCTTGGTTTTCAAATTGTTGTTGAAGAGTTCTTTGTTGTTGAGCTATAACATTTGTTTGCTGTTGTAAGGTTTCCAGTAATCGAAGAATATTAGGATCTGTGGTAGAAGTTATTGTCGGGTTCTTCTTTTTAGGTGGCATGATCCTGAAATAGAAGTTATATCAAAACATGTATGAACAATATAGAAAATTTCAAGGTTAAGGTGTCACAAGTCATTATATTCATTCAATCGGGATTCAAATTAAACGATAAGGATGGTGCATAAAAAGGCATGAGAATAATTGAAAGCAAATATAACGATAGTGCATAAATATTGAAATTAAGGTCAAGGTACATCAAGATCGGAATAGAGTCTGAATTTAGGGATAACATGCTTAATTGAAGGAAAATAACAGGGAATTCTACAAAGTCCAACAATACAACAACATGAGAAGTAGATAATGGAAAGAACTAAGGCTCCACTCCATCAGATCGGGGTCCAGTAGTCTTCTCCTCATGAAGCGTCTTTACAATACTCTGGAGCTCATCAGCAATAATCTGGATAGTATACTGGCTGGTACGGTCTCGGTGCGATGGCATCTCACCAAGCTTAGTGTTAATGTACTGAACCAAGGTCTCAAGTCTCACAGTCATCTGCTTCTTAGGATTTCCTCCATAATTTCGGCTGTCCGGATACACGTTCTTCAATCGCTCTAACAGTCGATCGTACTTGCCCTGAAGCCTGTCGAACTCACGCCTCAACTCAACATACACGGAGAAAGCAATTGTGTCGGACGGTTCAGAGGATGATGAGGAATGCGCCCTTTGCTGCCAAACAATGCATAGATATATATATATATAAGAGAATTATTAGTCGATCACTCGAATTACCTATACCTACACTCTCGTATAATACTATAAACCTATATACATATATAACCTATTTAGGCTGTCCAGGGACTCTAAACCATAGCTCTGATACCAAAACCTGTCACACCCTAACTTAACAATAGATATTATACAAATTATTACAATAGTTAATAAAAGGAAATAAATATATTCGGATCCAAGAACTTACAGTTTGGGGTTTGGAAAGCCCAATACTATTAACTATTACAACCTGATTTTTAATATCGATTCCTCACACACAACAATCACTTATTCTACCTGAGCTCGAACATACGAATCGGCATCACAAGTCTTACGCGCTGTCTACTTGAATCTAAACATATCTGCTAGCTGTAATATCAGGGTGAAAGCAAGTAGTGAGCCAAATGCTCAACAAACGCTATAATATACATAAACAAGAATGAAAGAATAACAATGAAAATGAAAGATTCGACAATATAGTATCAACAGATAAACTTTCAGGGTGATGGCATATTTTCTTGTAATAAAACAATTCAAAACAATTTCTTTATCGGAAACCATTTTATGACGCTACGGATTATAGCCGGTGATCAGCCGCGAAGTTATCCCGAACCTCATTGGATTCTTGGACATTAATGGGATCCCTAGGCAACCTTTAAGCCTACAAATTAAGAGCGGAAAGGACTTGCGACTCAGTCCAGATCCACTATTTAAAGAAAATATTTGTCCCCCTTTGGGACTGAAAATCCACTTTTTAACTTTTTCATTTTAAAAATTTATTTGATGCCAAGTGACGGTTAAACCATTAAACAATGAACATCTTTATCAAGGGTTCTAGATCAACTTTAAAGCCATGATCAAATAGACTGATACCTTATCAAATGGAATCACAAAGTTTCTATTCAAAAGGAATTTGACAATGAGGTTTCACAGGGTTGTTGGATAGTATAAAGGAACTAAGTCAAACTAGGTTCATGGTAATGGTTCCAGATAAGGCATAGGTATTAAAATATAAAGAAGGTGAGCATCAGTTCAAAGTATAACAGGGTATCATGTTTTAGGGGTAAGGATAGGGTTATCAAGCAATCATGAACGACTTTAAGGAATAACTGACTTTTAGGTATCAAGATAAGGTTACTGAGTATAACTTGCACAGGGTTCAACATCATAATTACTTTTGTATATTAGCATGGTATGACTTTTGAATTACTTGCATAGAAATCTTCAAGTAAAGTTAAACTACATGCAATAAATACTTGAGGGTTCATGGTACTTGCATATAATACGAGAAATAGATTTGAAACCACTTGGATCATATATATCAAGGTGAATTAGAACACTCGCATCATATATAAGAACTGGGTTATCAAACACTTGCAGTGTAAACAAAAAGGTAGGTTGAAACACTTGCCTTGAGAAAGGCTTGACTTGAATGGCAAGTGGAAGCAACTAGAGCTTCACTCGACTTAAATGGCAAGCTTAACCTCATCTCGAGAGCCTACACAAAATATTAATAACCTCATTATAATATATACTCACTAACTCGACCTAATTATAAACCGAAATTATGCATATTTGCACTTAGGCCTATATGCACATACACGCTTACAATTACCTTATAAGCATAATAGTTCACATAACCACATATGCTCACATAACACATTTAAGTACATAATAATATATCCACACACTATATTGCATCACTAAGCTTGGATGATCTCACTCCACTTGCTCATGCCACTTAGTTATGCTAAACTAGCCAAAACTCTTAATATCGACCTCATAACTCGAAGTGCCTTTTCTAAACCATCAAGTTCTTATGGGCCCTGACTTAGGCCTTACAATATACTGACCTCATACTATCTTCCAACTATGATGGTCAACCTAGGCCTCACACATAAGTGCCCTAAAACTAAAGGTTAAGTGATTGTGCTCATTATAGTGATTTCAGGATGACACCAATGGGTTTTTTAGTACAATTAACACCCTTACACTTCAATTTTACCTCCCAAAATTTACAATAGACTCTTCTTATCATAAGGCAACTCCTAAACTTGGTGTGGCTCAAGGGCCTAGCTTGGGCCTACCTGGGCCTAAGCTTAAAGTCCAAAGTTCCCCTGTTTTCTGGACAGAAAAGTATCCTGATTTGCACTAACTTATGACACATGATTCTAACTCAATTCCTATGAACTATGGCTGGAAAAAATCCTATAACACTCCCTCTAACTAGGGCTAACCAAGCTCTAGTGAGGGCCTACCCATGACATGGTCAAAACTCCTCATTTCTAAGTTGTAACAAAATTGTCCCCTGTTGGACAGATTTAATGTTTTCACTCGTGCACCTAACCAAACAACCTACAAACCTCTAATAATCACCTGAAATATAAAGTATATTCCTAGTGCTAGCTTCTGGTGACTTGGGCCTCAAAGTGCATTATCACGACAAGGTCAAATCTCACTCTAAACCTCATGGAACCAAATTGAAATTCTGCAGATTCTAATGTACCCCTTTTCACCATGTTTCCCACTTGACAAACCAAACCAAAACTCAAACCAAACCTCAAACAAGGCAACCTACTAAACTAAAACTCCATCACACAACATTGGCCTAGTGGAGATCATCCTTACCTAAGGTGCAATATAGCAAAACAAGGGTTAACACAATATACTAATTACAAGTCATCTCAAATTCGAAAGTAACACTTAAATCCTTCAAATATATACGAATCAAAAAAACATAACAAGGAGCACAAATCATATTTATATCTTATCTCAACTGAAATTAGATATTATTAACAAAGATCAAACCAAATGATCAAGAACTTTCAAAATTCATGAGTTGAATCTATGCATGCTTTCGAGTTTACAAGCCAATAACAATATGGTTTCCTAAATAATTTCATAATAAAATCAAAATGCAAGCCTAGCATTAACCATAACTATGTGATCACTTAGCATGCAAAGAGTTTTATCAAGTTTTTATTTCCAAAACCAAGCTATTATCACATAAACATTCAAAAATCAACAAAGCAACAAAGAAACACCATTAAAAAGCATTAATTCGGCTCCCTTATGGTCATGGCCAAATGAAATGGAAGGGAAATGACCATATAAGCAAGAGTTTCACTCTCATGACTTGGCATTCACCATTCCTTGTAGTTCTCTCAGTAATACAACCTTAAATCCATGAGGATCAAGATTATATTTTGAGTTCTAGTTAAAACTATGACATGCAAGATCAAAACATAAACTTTTCACCCTAAACTCTTTGGATTATTAAAGAAAAAGATATGGGGAGTGAGATTACTTAAATAGAAGATGGATGTTTGAATGAAAAATGAAGAAAATGAGGGGGGTGGGCTTCGGCTAAGGGAAAGGCCGAGAGAGGCGTGGGGTTTTGCCGAGAGAGAGAGTGGAAAGGGAAGAGTGAGTGAGGTGAGGGTGGAGTGTGGAGTGAAGTGAGATTATTTTAACATCTTGTACTTGATTTTTATTATTATAATTTGACTAAAAGAAGTGAGTGGAATTGAGAATTGAAAAGAGCAACCTTCAAGCAAACTTGTGCTACTTTGCATGCAAGGATAAGGTAGTAATTTGGCTAGTGAATTAGTAGTTAGTGGGGTTGGAAATTCCAAGTTTACCCTTAACTTGTGTTTGGGAGAAAAATGCATGCATGGGAAACTATGTAATTTGCAAATTAAAAATCAACTAATTTATATAAAATAATTTCTATAAATATAAATGCACCTCAATAAATCACAAAATATATGCCATAAAATAGCTTATGATTTTAGAAATTTAATGATATAAGATTTGAAAATTTATTGTTAAAAGATTTTAAAAATCGATTTTTTATATAAAATAAAGTACTTTTGATTATCATTTAAAAATACTAAACGATAAGATTTTCCTTTCAAAATTTTTTTATAAACTAATACATTAAACAATTAATTTATAGGCATTCAACATATAGATCATCCATATTTATAATTTAACATAATTTAAATCTCAATTATAAACACATAATTATAGGGTTTAGAAATACCGGTTGTAACAAATCTGCAGCAGCCAATTTAGAATCCGTATCTAATACGATTCTCATAATTAGAACACATAAATCATGTATATATCAGTATATATACATATTACATAATCATCTTATGATTATACAACTCACATGAATATCATATATTCAAAATCATACATATAAAAGCATATTATATCAACATTAAATCATGGCAAATCACTTACATGCTCATATATCGGAAACGGTTAAACACATAAACGAATTAAAAACTTTTTGCAAGTAGCTCTGATACCATTGAAGGGTTTTTAGCATATAAACGCAACGAAAAACATAAATTTAAATCTTAAAAATCGAAACCCTTCGCAGGAATTATGCGAAAAAACAATATTTAATTCGTAGTTCAGTATGTTAACCTTAAGAAGCTTTAGGTTAATGGAAAAATGGAGGTCTTGAATGATCACCACGTAGCCCGTCGCTGGAACGATCTATGCCTTGAAGGTATCCACACGAATGATCGCCCGGAGGATGGGTGTGTACTAGTGTAAAGCATAATGTAATATTACATGTAATCGAGGATTTATAACTCAACATGAAAACAGAAACATATAAACAATATTAAACTGTAAAGCACAGGAACCCTATAGATGAAGACATGATAAACACAAAGAACCAAATGATGTGATTGACTCCTTAAGTTCTCCAACAGATCATGGGAAGAAGTTCATTATCATGTTCAGGAGCTATGAAGAATAAGACAACAAGGGATTTTAAGCATCAGTTTTATGAATTAATTTCAAGTATTACAGATCAAGGGTTCAGTGAAAGAGGTAATGGATAAACACCAATCTGTATTAACTCAGAAACGTAAGATAAATTGAATTAAAAACCTCCCAATATTAGTTGTTTGTGAACCAGACCAGTTCACCAAACATCAGTATTCAAGAAAGTATTTTGATTCAATTACAGAGGAAATGGTTGATATACTGAAGAATTCTTTTTTCTAGACATTTCACTTCGAAATAAGAATTTTAATTTTACTAGGTATCAAAATAAAATATAATAAATAAAAAATATAAAAAGAGCAAAAATACTCTAAGTCATGACAACCCTCTCAATAGGTTACCATAGGAGTCCTAGTCACCACAGAAATAGACTAAGTGTCTATCAGGTCGCCATAGGAGTCCTAGTCGCCACAGAAATAAACTAAGTGTCTATCAGTCGCCATAGAACTCTATCGCCATAGAGTTTAGTCGCCACATAGAAAGGCACAAGGGAACTCTGTCGCCACAGAGTTTAGTCTCCACAGAGAAAGGCACAAGGGAACTGTCACCACAGAGCTTAGTCGCCACAGAGAAAGGCACAGGGGATACTGGTCACCACAGAGCTCAGTCGCCATAGAAGTGTTGTTAATTGATTTCAAATGCAGCAAAGTTTAATGAAATGGGCAGACAAAAATAGGCCACCTGTCTATTGAATTTGAAAGACTACAAAGTAGCAATTGAATGTATTCATTCAGTTAGTTATCTTCTTCAGGAAACAGAGAAAGCTTACGAGAGCTCCATTAAAGCTTCACATTTATTACTCTTGTAAATATACTATTATGCTGCTGAATTTATTGTAGGTAATCAATACTTTGATTAGATTGTAGCAACCTCAAGGTTTATATCCATAAAACAATATATTCCTCGAATTGTTTTGTGTTATTTTATTTTTATACTTTTAACGAAGAACTTGAAACGAATCAAAAAAGATTGTAGGTATCGTATTCAACCCCCCCTTCTACGATACTTTGGGACTAACAATTGGTATCAGAGCTTGTTGATTAACATACAAATCAAGATCCGGAGAAAGAAACAAGATCTTGAAAAAATTCTTGAATTTTTTTTAATTTTCAAAAAATTTCAATTCTTGAAATTTTTGAACTTTAAATAATTTAATTCCTCCAAGATGATGAACAACCAAAGAATTGGAAGTATAAAGGTACCCCATTCGATAGAGATAATTACAACCTATGGAAGAAAAAGATGATGCTGTTTATGAAAGCCTCGAATCCACTTAACATTGGGATATTATTGAATGGCCCTTATGTTCCGATGGAAGTAGTTGATGAATCCACAACCACAGCTGGTGTAAGAATTCCTTCCTCATCCACTCCCAGGGATCCTTCTAAATATACGGAAACTGACAAGGAGTTGATAAATCTGGACACAAGCCTTTAACTCATAATTATGGAATCGGCTAATAAAGATATGAGTCATCAACTTCTAGGAAGTAACAGTGCGAAAGATATGTGGGAAACAATTGAGCTTTTAATGGAAGGTACAGAAGAAGTCAAAGAAAACAGGATGGATATTCTGACGACTCAGTATGAGGCATTCAAACTCTTACCCGGAGAAGCACTGTCTTCACTCTTTGAGAGATATACAAGACTGTTAAGTGAATTAAAGCTGTAAGGGAAAATTTATCCTATACGTGAGTCCAATAGAAAGTTTATACTAACACTCCCAGTTCACCTGGAACAAAAGAACACATCAATCAGAGAAAGAGCAGATTTTATCACTATGTCTCTAGATGTGATATATGGAAAGCTGAGAACACATGAGCTGAAACAAGAGCAGAGAGCTATTATCTATGGACCTGGTTCTCTTGACAGTAAGAGTACACCACTTGAAAAAACCACTATACTTGTACTTCGTGAACCTGAAGCTCAAGAAAATAAGGTTGCACCCTCCTCAACAATCAAAGAAATTGTCTGTTAGATATATTTAATAATGACATGTGTAATATGATTTGTGTTTAGTTTTCAGATCTTACCTAACAGGACAAATCAGTACTTAACTGGAAATCAGCACTTATACTGAACACAAAACTTAAGATATCAGAACTTAAGTTATCAGAACTTAAGTTATCAGAAGATATTTATCAGGAGATAATATCAGGACTTAAGATGACTTTCAGATAAGGAAGGCGGCTGATTGAAAGGAAAGAAGATCGAGACTAAGACAGAAAGAAATATGCATGAAGAAAGAATTCTATGAAGAATAGAATACTTGGAAGAAAAGATAACTAGTTGATATATTTTAGGAAGCAGAATTATATTCCATATCAATTAGAACATTATCTTGTAACTGTGTAGTATATAAACACATGCATAGGGTTTACACTATAAGTGTTATCATTATCGAAGTTATTATTCTTTGTAACCCTAGCAGCTCTCGTGATAATTTATTCATCACTGAGAGAGGACAGTTCCATATTGTAACAGAGTTTATTATGTTGAATAAAATCTATTTTCTGCTACTTAAGTTCTTATATTCGATTTGATTATAGTAAACACTATATTCAACCCCCTTCTACAGTGTATGTGACCTAACAAGTGGTATCAGAGCAGATCTGTTAACACACATACAGTTTAAGATCCATAAACAATCATGTCTGAAGAAGAAACTCCAACCAAGCCCACCAAAACTGAAGAACCTCCAAAAACCATAACCCATAGTCAATATGAGACTATAAGAGTTCCCATGTTGAAACCTTCTGAGTATTCCATATGGAAAGTGAAGATGGCTATGTTTCTGGAAGCTACAGATCCAGAATATCTCGACAGGATTAATGAAGGACCACATATGCCAACCAAACTCTCTGCGGAAGTTGCAGGTCAACCAGCAAAGTCTGTACCAAAGGAGAAAAGTGATTACACTGCTGAAGATATCTCATCGATTGCAAAGGATGCAAAGGTAAGACACTTGCTGTATAGTGCCATTGATAATGTCATGTCAAACATGGTAATTCAATGCAAGACTGCAAACGAGATATGGGATGCTTTGGAAACACGGTGTCAGGGAACTGATTCAATCAAGAAGAACAGGAAGACTATACTCACTCATGAGTATGAGCACTTTGACTCAAAGCCTGATAAGTCATTAACGGATTTATATGACAGATTTGTCAAACTCTTGAATGATTTGTCACTAGTTGACAAAGAGTACGATATTGAAGATTCAAATCTTAAATTCCTGTTAGCTCTTCCTGAAAGATGGGATTTGAAGGCCACAATAATAAGAGACAACTATAATCTTGATGAAATAACTCTTGATGAAATTTATGGGATGCTCAAGACTCATTAACTTGAGATGGAACAAAGAAGTAAGAGGAATGGAAGAAAGTCAAGGATAGTTGCTTTTGTGGCTGAGGAGGAAAGTCCCAAAGTTGCTGCCTCAAAGAAAGGCAAGGGCAAGGCTCTCATCACAAAGTCTGATATTGAGTCATCAAGTTCTGATAGTGATGATGACTCAGAAACTGAAAGTATACCTGAGATGGACCCTGATGAGGAGATGATGAAGCTGTGTGCTCTTATGGTGAAAGGAGTCATAAAGATTGCATAAAGGAAATTCTGGAGAGGAAAGAAGTTTTCCAGGAAAGGTGCAAGTTCTGATAAGAAAGGTTTCAGAAAATCTGAAGGCAAAGGAGGATAGTCTGACAGAGGAGATTACTCAAATGTTAAATGCTACAACTGAGGTGAGAAAGGCCACATATCTCCTGATTGCAGAAAAGGGAAGAGTGACAAAGGAAAGGCTCTTGTCACAAAGAAGAAAAACTGGTCAGATGCTTCAGGTTTTGAGGATGAGGAAAACTATGCCTTAATGGCAAATGCTGATAACAGTTCTGATACTGCTGACTTAAAGGTACCTCAAACTACTTATGCCTTTCATACTGATGATATTACTGAGTTGAGAAGATATCTTAAAACCATGTTCATTAGTTATAAAGATCCAACTTTAACATGTGAAAGATTAACTTCTGAAAATCTTGCTTATAAAAAGAGGAATGATTATTTAGAAAAAGAGTTAGTCATGTTCCATCAAACTCAGAAAGATAGAGATGATGCCTTTTATGTTAGGGATGAAGTGCTAAAAATGAATGAATCTCTAAAAACTGAGTTAGAAAAGGAAAGAGAGATTATTAGGACTTGGACTAACTCTAATAGAACAACTCAGGATATTCTTAGTAGTGGAAACTGGAAAGAGGGCTTAGGTTATGGAGATGATAAGAACAGTAAGGGAACTGTAGAAACTGAGCCTATAGTTGTTAAACAAAAACCAAAGGTAAATCCTGTTAAGTTTGTAACTGCAAAGACTGATATTGAGAAATCAGAAGTTAAGGAGAAATTAACTTCTGACAAACCTAAATAGGATAAGGCAACTGAAGTTAACATAGGCTTAATGAAGAAGAAGCAGCTTAAACATAAGCTGAAAGATGTTAAGAATGTAAACAAGGTAAAGCCACCTAGGAAAAATAGGAATGGAAAGG
Organism: Apium graveolens; assembly: GCF_009905375.1. Taxonomy (NCBI): domain Eukaryota; kingdom Viridiplantae; phylum Streptophyta; class Magnoliopsida; order Apiales; family Apiaceae; genus Apium; species Apium graveolens. The sequence goes on from NC_133652.1 coordinate 91,140,297, forward strand.
AAGGTGTGAACAAAAGTAACAATTGTAAGCCTGTTCCTAATGCTCCTAGAAAAACATGTCATAACTGTGGAAACTCTAACCATCTGGCTTCTTTTTGCACGAAGAATAAGAACATAAACTCCTTACCTTCAAAATCAGGAGTTAAGAGTCAGTCTGTTAGATATAAGCCACAAAATCCTTGTTTTCATTATGGTAGTTTATGACATTCCATTTATACTTGTAAGGAATATCATAATTTGTACTATGATTATTATCAAATAAAACCTTCTGTAAAGAAAGTTAGCATTATTCCTTCCAGTGTAAGTTCTGACGCAAAGTCTGATATTGCAAATTCTGATAAGAAAACTGTTAACATAAACTCTGATGCTAAATCCGCTGCAAATGTTAACAAACTTAAAAAGCCCAAAGGATCCAAGCAAGTCTGGGTCCTTAAAACTAATCATTAGTGGTCTTTGTGATTGCAAGGCAACAGGAAAAAGATCCTAGTTCTGGACAGTGGATGTTCAGGACATATGACTGGAAATAAAGCCCTGCTATCAGACTTTGTGGAGAAAGCTGGCCCAGGTGTTTCTTATGGAGATGGCAATATTGGAAAAACTCTGGGATATGGCAATATCAATCTTGGGAATGTCATCATTGAAAAAGTAGCTCTGGTCTCAGGACTTAAACACAATCTGCTGAGTGTGAGTCAAATCTGTGATAGAGGTTATCATGTGGATTTCTTTGAAGAACACTGTGAAGTTGTAAGCAAATCTACAGGCAAAGTTGTTCTGAAAGGATACAGGCATGGTAACATTTATGAAGCCAAGCTTTTAACAAGTACTGATGGATCTGCAATCTGTCTGTTAAGTAGAGCATCAATTGAAGAAAGCTGGGATTGGCACAAGAAACTCTCTCATTTAAATTTTAACGATATAAATGAACTAGTCAAGAAAGATCTTGTGAGAGGACTGCCAAAATCAGTATTCGCTCCTGATGGCCTTTGTGATTCATGTCAGAAGGTAAAACAAAGAAAATCTTCATTCAATGCAAGTCTGAATCATCAATTCTTGAGCCTTATCACCTACTACATGTTGATCTATTTGGTCCGGTGAATGTCATGTCTATTGCAAAGAAGTAATATGCTATGGTCATAGTGGATGAGTTCACCAGATACACATGGGTGTATTTCTTGCACACAAAAAGTGAAACTGCATCTATCTTGATTGATCATGTCAAGCAACTGGATAAATTGGTCAAAGATTCTGTGAAGATCATAAGAAGTGATAATGGCACTGAGTTCAAGAATTTGATCATGGAAGAGTTCTGCAAAGACCATGGAATAAAGCAGGAATTTTCTGCTCCTGGAACTCCACAACAAAATGGAGTTGTTGAAAGAAAGAATAAAAGTCTTATTCAAGCTGCACGAACTATGCATGATGAAGCAAAGTTGCCAACCTACTTTTAGGCTGAAGCTTTGCAGACTGCTTATTTTACTCAGAATGCAACACTTATCAACAAGCATGGAAAAACACCATATGAGATGGTGAAGAAAAAGAAGCCAAATCTGAAGTATTTTCATGTATTTGGATGCAAGTGTTTTGTTCTTAAGACCCATCCCGAACAGCTATCCAAATTTGATCTAAAAGCTGCTGAAGGAATTTTGTTGGATATCCACTTTCCACAAAAGCTTTTAGAGTCTACAATTTAAGAACAAGGGTTGTCATGGAATCTATCAATGTCTCTTTTGATGATAAGAAGATTACTGGACTTGAAGATTTCAATGATCATGATCAGCTGAAATTCAAAAATGAAGTTTTAAATTCTGACTCCGTAAATCCTGACAGTCTAAATCCTAATACTGCAAACTCTGATGGATTAAACTCTGATATCATTGAAACTGTGGTGACTATGCCTAAGGAAGATGCACCTGTGCAGGAGGAGCATACTGAAGATCCAACCACATCTCAAGAAGCATCAGAATCTACAACAGGCTCTTCAAGTTCTGATTCGTAAAGTTATGATTGGCCAAGTTCTGATAATTCTGGAAACTCATGTTCTGATATTTCTGGAAACTTAAATTCTGAAGGATCCAACTCAGAGAACATAATTTCAGGGGGAGCATCAGAAAATGTTGATGGAGACAGCATGGATCATGGGGGAGCATCCAGTTCTAGAGATAACCTTCTATCTGTAAGGAAGTGGACTAAAGCACATACACCTGACTTAATTTTTGGAAATCCTGATGCAGGTGTCAGAACTAGAACAGCGATATCAAATGAATGTCTCTATCATTCTTTTCTTTCTCAGACTGAACCAAAGAAAGTGGAAGAAGCTCTTCAAGATGCTGATTGAGTGCAAGCAATGCAAGAAGAGTTAAATGAATTTGAAAGAAATAAAGTCTGGACCCTAGTGCCAAGACCAAAGAACAGGTCTGTTGTTGGTACAAAGTGGGTGTTCAGAAATAATACTGACAGTGATGGCATAATTACAAGGAACAAAGCAAGGCTGGTTGTAAAAGGATACTCTCAACAGGAGGGAATTGATTATGATGAAACATTTGCACATGTTGCTAGATTGGAAGCCATAAGGATATTTTTGGCTTATGCTGCTCACAAGAAGTTTAAAGTCTTTCAAATGGACGTGAAAAGTGCTTTTCTTAATGGAGAATTGGAAGAGGAAGTATATGTTGAACAACCTCCAGGCTTTGTAGATCCCAAATTTCCCAATCATTTCTACAGGCTTTATAAGGCACTTTATGGCCTTAAGCAAGCTCCAAGAGCATGGTATGAGACTTTAGCTCAGTTTCTTCTGGAAAGTGGATTTAACAGAGGGACTATTGATAAAATATTGTTCTACCTCAACCATGGAAATGACTTACTTTTGGTGCAAATATATGTTGATGATATCATTTTTGGTTCTACAAATGATAGACTTTGTAAGAAGTTTGCCAAGCTGATGCCGTCAAGATATCAAATGAGTATGATGGGAGAACTTAAATATTTTATGGGCCTTCAAGTCAAGCAGAATGAAGAAGGAACTTTTATTTGTCAATCTAAGTACACCAGAAATTTGTTGAAGAAATTTGGAATACAAGATTGTTCAAGTGCATCCACTCATATGGCCACTGCAACAAAGTTGGATAAGGATACTGGTAAATCAGTACAGAGGTATGATTGGTTCCCTACTCTATCTAACTGTAAGTAGACCTGATATCGTGTATGCTACCTGTCTTTATGCAAGATTTCAAGCAGATCCAAGAGAACCCCACTTGACAGCCGTGAAAAGAATTTTCAAGTACCTTAAGGGTACAGCTGATCTGGGATTATGGTATCCTAGAGAATCAGACTTTAAGCTAATAGGTTACTCAGATGCAGATTTTGCAGGATGCAAAATTGACAGGAAAAGCACAAGTGGAAGCTGCCAATTTCTTGGAGGCAGATTGGTTTCTTGGTTTAGCAAGAAACAGAAGTCAATTTCCACATCAACTGCAGAAGCAGAATACATTGCTGCAGGAAGCTGTTGTGCACAGATTCTTTGGATGAAGAATCAATTACTGGATTATGGGTTAGAATTTTCTAAAATCCCTATTTACTGTGATAATCAAAGTGCTATTGCAATGACAGGTAATCCAGTTTAACACTCAGTGACAAAGCACATCAGTATTAGGTACCAATTTATACGGGAACATGTGGATGACGGTACAATGGAATTGCATTTTATTCCAACAGATCAACAACTAGGAGATATCTTCACAAAACCACTGTGTGAAGCTACTTTTACAAGATTGGTAAATGAACTTGGAATGGTTTCAGGTTCTTTCTCTAAATCTGCTTAGATTATGTTCTGATACATCAGACTTTATAATCAGTATTTATAGATATTACTATCTTTGTGTATTCTGTGCTTACATTGAAATTTGCTTAAGTGCTGATTGTTGTCTGATGTGAATTTCTAAACTCTGATAGTGATATGAATGTTTTTGTGACTATTCAATCCAATGAGGATAACTGTGCTAGATGCTGACCTAGTAGTCTTTAATATACTAAAGATCCCATGTTTGAAGTAGTTTTTTATGTGGAAATCTTTTAACACAAGCAAATTCTGATATTGAGTTTAGTTAAGTTTACTTTGTCTATCTTATTACTAAGTCAAAAACTAGAATAATGCTTCTTATCTGTTAAGTTCTGATGTTAGTAAATCTGGTGGATGTACTAAGTGCTAATAAGCCTCACTTATCAGAAGAAAAAGAAAAGAAAAGAAATAAATATCAGGTACTCCTTTGAGATCTAGAGTAAAAATGTGGAAGGGAAGACCCAAGTGCATTGCTGGTATTAAGTAATTTGCATTAGAAAAGCAAAATAAAATTTTCTTGGTGACTTTTCACACTCTATGATTACTGGAGAATTACTCTGATAACAGCATAAATTCTGATAAGCAGTCGTGACTCACTTACACTGAGAAGCAACTGTAAAATGGAATTTCAAAAGATGCATAAAATGAGCAAAAAACATTTGAGGTGGACTCATGCATGAACTCATTCTAAAGTAGACTTCAGAATAATGACAGATTTTGAGCAAAGTTCTTAGTTATGCCTTATTTCTAAGATGTACTGAAGTGAATCAGACTTTACTCTTTGTCTGATATTTAGCTTAATGCACACACTTACACTCCATATGAATGATGAACATTACAGTGGTGATAAATGTTGTTTTAGATGAACAGTTTATATGTCAGATTGCATAAATTCTGAGGACAAGTTCTGATTGAAGTTCTGATGATTAAGTTCTGATGAAACCATATCAGTATTTGTTTGAAGAATTACAGGGATAAACATTCACTTTTCGAGTTAAGGAGCCATATTCTGATGACTTTTAAATCCTGATAATAATCAAGTTTTGATGCTGACGTGGCAGTATTTATTTACTTGGTTTATTTTTTGTCATTATTTGAATGATAATATTTTTACAGAATATTGGTTAATGTGAGATAAAACGGTCATAATCAGTATGGGTTAGTGGTTAACGTGTATGTCCTAAAAAACTGCATGTGCACGGTAATTATTGCTTATTTTACGTGCCCATTAACTCTTTTTCTAACCGTTTACTGACTGTTCACATGGTGTCAGGTGTAAAGTGTATCCCATGCTTCAAAAATACAACTGTTGAGTGGAGAGAGTATATATATGAGATATAAAAGATTTACCAATCTTTTACTTACTTTTCTATTCTAAATCTCTTTTACTTTCTCTCTCTCTCTCTCTCTCTTTTATTTTTTGAAGTTGTTTTTCTCTCAGAACTTTTTACAAACACTTTGTAAACATTCTCTTATTCACTTAATTTCTTACAGAGATGGCACCAAAAGACGTAATTTTTGATGGAGCTAAGTTTGTTCCTAATAACTTCTCTGCTATTCTTAGCAAGTCAGAAGCCCCATCAAAACTTCACTTCATTCAGGACTTTCTTACTAGTTCTGAAATTGGGTATGCTCTGACCGAACCGAATGAAGTCTCTGGTACTCAAGTGCTGGAGGTTTGAAGAAGCGGAGTATATGATGATGGTGGTGCTCGAGGGTCCCCAAGTATAATTTTTTCATCAGGGGAGGATGAGCATGTCATGACATTGGCTACGGTTCGACAAGCACTGCAGCTGCCTGAGAACTGTGTTTATTCTACTGTTGAAGAGCTAGTTCTTCAAAACATGATGGCCAGTCTAGGGTATGAGAGGACATTGGCAAAGCTGGGTCAGTTGAAGAGATCTTACATAAGGAGGGAATCGAGTTTCTTCTTTGACTGCATAATCAAGGCTTTTGCAAATAAATGCTCTAATTTTGATGTAATCCACATATTCAGCCAATAAATCGGGTATGCTCTCATAAATCAAACTGATTTTGATTATGCAAGTGCTGTCTTAGGTTTTATTGGGGATAGAATGACAAAAGACAGAAATACTGTTTACTTTGCTAGATTCTGTCAGCTTATCTATAGTTTTTGTTGTGATGATAAGCCCCAATCAGCTAGTGAATTAATTTCATCATTCAGACTAGCTAAAAGAGCTTTTAATGACTTATTATCTACTGATAATAAGAAGGCTATGTTACGACCCCTCCTAGTTGCTTTATCTTTCAAACAAGCCTTAATAACCTACGATCCAGTTAAATACACTGAACTATATCCTGATGTCCAACCATCAGAACCTCATCCATCAGCACCTACCACCTATACACAAACACCTCAAACTTCTCAACCTCAACCTTCAGATCCTACAGTGAAGCCTTCATCTTCCAAACCCAAGAGGACTAAGAAAGTACCTCACCTCAACATAAGGGAAGGAGAATTATTTTACGAGATGAATCTGATGCTGAGGAACAGGTTCCCATATCAGAACCTGTTGTTGTAGAAGCTGAGAAGGTTTCTTCTCAGAAAGATACTGTAACTGGGAGTTCTAGGCCCCTCAAAAGGCTTAGAAAGTTAAATTCTGATGATAAAGCTCCTACAGTGTCTCCACAGTTGAAGAAATTAAAGAAACAAAGAGCCCACAGGGACATAATTGAGTCAGATTCAGAGGATGTAGTTGAAGCAGCTAAGGAAGGGGATCAGGAATCTCTGATCTCAACAGAACTAATTGTTATTGAATCACTTCCTTCTGCACAACAAGAAACTGCTCAAGACAGAATTCCTACACCTCCTATGTCACCTATAGTTGATCCAGTATTTACTGAAGAACCAGGTACAAGTGCTAAAATTGATAATCATAACTTGATTGTGCCTGAGGTTTTGTACTTGAAAGCTCCACCAATTCAACCCACTCCACCAACAACATCAATTTTGGATGTTGATCAGAACCTGGCTGCAGATCAGAATTTAGAGGATGATATTGAAGCCTCTATAGCCTCACATACTGTTATTTTATCATAGGATGCTGATACTGCAGGATCTACAAGTTCTGATGCTGCCAATGAAAAAACTACTGGTGAAGTTGCTGCTAATTTAGATGTTGATGCAGCTGGTCCTTCAGGACATGCACCTCAACAAACAGTTAATAAAGCTGATTTGATCAAGAAGTTTGTTAGAGAGGATGCACCAGTACCTTGGAGTGAAACTCATAAGGAAAGGAGTGGACTAAGGAATGGAACTCAGTTAGTTTTGTTCCTACTGAAAAAATTCTTGCTGAGCACCTGGCTAAGGCTGATGAAATGCTGATAAATGATGATTTCAATGCACAGCTGAGAGTTACTGCAATGAGTACTAGGCACCTTCAAGGTCAACACTCAACAACTCATGCAAAGGTGAACAAAATTCAAGAAACCTTGATCCAGCAAGATATGAATGTGAAACTTGAAAATAACAGATTTTTCAAGCCAGCCTTTGACAGAATTGCCTATATTGAGAAAACTCGGGAGAAGCAACAAACTCAAATTGATGAAATTCTGAAGAATCAAGCTTCTCACCAAAATCAACTCAATGAGATCCAATCCTCAGTGGAATTGCTTTTCTCTCTTCTTTTACCTGCTGATGCCAAAAAGGGGGAGAAAGTGATTAAGTCCAAATACAAATCTATTCAGACACTGAAGGGAAAGGATGATGGAAATGATGACCAGGTAAACTCTAAAAAGGGTAGAGGTCAAGGTCAAGGCAAAGGATTTTCATCAAGTAAAGCTAGAATTATAAGTCAAGGAACAAGTCCTGATACTGGGAGAAGAATAGGTTCTGATACTGGTAAAAGGATAAGTTCTGGTGAACATCTGGAACTTGATGAAGAAATTTCAAAGCAGTTATTTCTTAAAGAAAATCCAGGAATGGACTTTGAGAGTCTAAAGGAAGAAGAAGCTAGACTTAAAGCAGAAGGTGTCAAGACAAAATCTAAAGCTTCTGTTGTTGAAAAGAAATTTCCAAAGCCTAAGGGTATTGTGATAAAGGAAAGAACAAATACTGAGGCAACCAAAGCCAAATCACAAGTGGAAATTGATCCAAGGTCCAAGGGCAAAGAAAAAGTTGATGAACCTGTAAAAGTTTATATTCCAATCATGGATGAAGAAATAACTGATGATGAAGAAGATGCTAATCTTACTCTGATATAAAAGAAGATTTTTCAAACAACCTCTGACATGGCTCATGTTGTTCAGAGTCAAGATGTAGTAAGTTCTGATATGACAGTGAAGCAAGCAACCTCTGACATAGCTCAAGTTGGTTTGATATCAGAAGATAAGGAAAAGGAAACCTCTGACATTGCTCATGTTAAATCTTCAAAGATACTCCTACCAAGATTCACCAAAGCTAAACAGGCTCAACCTTTGAAGACTACAACAAGTTGTTTTGAAGCAAGAGTTGTTACAGGAAAGAAAGCAAGAGATAAATCCGGATTGGGTAGTTCTTATGAAAGAAGAGTACATAACACTACCAATGATCCAACTTCCTTAAGTAAACTAGGTGTTGGAGCAACTCCTATAAGATTGAATCGACTTGAATCTGTACAAATGGTTTACCATACCTTTTTGAAAGAACATATCTTGTTATATTTTATGACAGATGGAAGGGTATACCAGATTAGGCAGAATGTTATACCACTGAAGTATTTTGAGGAATTGGAACATGTTCTATTTCTACTTCAAGTGAAAGACAGATTAACAGATAGTGCTGCAGGTTATTTAAAGTCTCAAATTCAAAGACAGAAGAAGCTTTATTCTATAAAGTCTGACAGCACATACTATCCCAAGTACAGAGATCACAAAGGTGATATTGTCGAAATGAAGCCTAACTCTGCTAAGATCATAACTACTTTTCTGGGTTATAAGGTTGTGGAATTCAATCCAGAGTATGACAAGGCATATCTGATCAGACTAGATCAGGAGATAATAAAAGCTAAGATAAATGATCTTAGAGCAGCTATTTTTCAAATTGGTGAAGATATAACTGAATTGATAAATGCTAAAAGGAGGATGGTCAATGAACTTGAATATGCTGAGAGATGTTTGTTAAGAACTATCTCAGAACAACTCCTGATATCAAAGAGATCAGAAATTGAAGCCAAGTCAAAGATCTACAACTGCTTAAATTCTGAAGTTTATACAGACTGAAGCTGTTATCAGACCTTAAGATGGTAAAGTTTAAAGGACTGTAAGTTGTAGTTATTAAGTCAAATTCTCATGCATTTGTACTTAATGTTTTTGACATCATCAAATATCTGTTGAACTTGTATATTATGCTAAATTACAAGTTGGGGGAGATTGTTAGATATATTTGATAATGTCATATGTAATATGATTTGTGTTTAGTTTTCAGATCTTACCTAACAGGACAAATCAGTACTTAACTGGAAATCATCACTTATACTGAAGACAGGACTTAAGATATCAAAACTTAAGTTATCAGAACTTAAGTTATCAGAAGATATTTATCAGGAGATAATATCAGGACTTAAGATGACTTTCAGATAAAGCAGGCGGCTGATTGAAAGGAAAGAAGATCGAGACTAAGACAGAAAGAAATATGCATGAAGAAAGAATTCTATGAAGAATAGAATACTTGGAAGAAAAGATAACTAGTTGATATATTTTAGGAAGCATAATTATATTCCATATCAATTAGAACATTATCTTGTAACTGTGTAGTATATAAACACAGGCATAGGGTTTACACTATAAGTGTTATCATTATCGAAGTTATTATTCTTTGTAATCCTAGCAGCTCTCGTGATAATTTATTCATCACTGAGAGAGGACAATTCCATATTGTAACAGAGTTTATTGTGTTGAATAAAATCTGTTTTTTGTTACTTGAGTTCTTATATTCGATTTGATTGTAGTAAATACTGTATTCAACCCCCTTCTACAGTGTGTGTGACCTAACATTGTCGTAGCTGAAATTGCTCATGGTGAGCCAGAGGATGAAAGTGAGTTCTATACTCACGAAGAACTTGAACAGTTGGAGGACAAATCTATGGCCTACATGGCTGCAAAATTTAGTCATGTTAGATTCATAAGAAAGCCAAACTATAAACCAAGGGGTTCATCATGGAGATTTCATAAAGGAAACTACTCATCAGGGTCAAGCTCCAGAGGAGGCTACAAGTCAAGCTGGATAGACAGGAGCTAAACAAGATGCTACAACTGTAATGAGTTAGGGCCCTTTGCATCTGATTACAGAAAACCCAAGGCAGCAAAGTCAAATGACTCCTATGAAAATAAGGAAACTTATGAAGATTTGAAAAGGAAGAATGAGAAGCTGAATGCTTATATGGTAAAGGAAAAGGGAAGAGCATACATTGTTGAAAGAAAAAGCTGGGATGATACTGATTCGGATGAAGAGGAAGAGTACGTGAATCTGGCTCTTATGGCAGACTCTGTAGAGGAATTATCACAATCATTTCAGGTTCCTGAACTTACCACTATAGATACGACTGTGTCTAAATACAAATCTACTATGCATGAACTTACTTTAGAATTGTATAATGTTCATACAAGCATGCTTGTATATAAAATGGAAAATGATAAGTTAGTTCTTAAATCTGAGAGTTTAACCTCTAGGAATGAAGAATTATAATTGCTTGTAGTTGGACTAGAAGACCTTAAGCAAAAGAATGAATATCTAAAGAATAAGGTTAAATGCAATGCTGACATAGAAGCCATTCTTAGAACCCAAATTGTTGACTTAGAAAAGAAGTTACATGCGTTTAAGAATGCAACTTTGACTCAGAAGGAGATAATAGATAGTCAAAGATTTAAATCTAAGACTTTAATAGGACTTGACTATTCTAAGCTAAACAGTAAGAAACATAGTGGCACATCTGAGATAAACATGTTTGTCTCAGAAAAGGTTCCATATGTTATTAAGGATGTTGTATCTCCGTTATTCACTGAGTCTATTTCAGAACCTTTGGATGAAGTAAGTTTACTAATCAATGAGGAATTGATTGTTGAAGATGGAGAGAAGGAAGAGGAATCCCCTAAGACTCCTAAGGTTCCAGCTAGTAAATCTAAATCCATAGCTGACCCAGGTAATAAGGTGGATAGTAAGGAACCTGACACACCTAAAAAACTAGACCCAATAGTTAACTCTAAGACTGGTGAGGGTGCTAAGGTTAAGACTAAGAAGAACAGAAATGGCAAGATAGGTGTAAATAAGAAATCTGATTTTGCATCATCCTCATCTGCATCTAGGAAGTTATGTAATAATTATAATTCTGTTGCACACCTTACACATGCATGCACTAAGGCTAAAGTAGAATCTGTTGCATCTTCCAGTATGCCTGCCATGCCTAACATGCCTAGATTTCATGAACCCTGTGGTGTAGTTGGATGTATGCCATGTGCATTTGTAACCATGTCTGAATATTTTAAAGCTTATCATGTAACTGCTAGCACTTGCACTGACACTAAGACAAGCATGGGTAATGAGCACACACAGGCTAAGACTGTAGTATCTCCTGTCTCTAAGTCTAATATCTCTGATAAGACTAGCACTGAGAAGGAGTCAGTCAAAGTGAAAGCTAAGCCTGTTAAGGTTTCATTTGTTGATACTGTTTCTACCCCTAAACCTTCAGGACCTAAGAAATCATGGGTACCAAAGTCTTCTTAATCAATCTGTGTTTGCAGGGTAAGGTGAGAAAGGAAAAGATCATGTGGATTCTAGACAGTGGGTGTTCTAGGCACATGACAGGAGAAAAGTCCCTGCTCACAGGAGTGGTTGAGAAAGTTGGCCCTATAGTTACCTTTGGAGATGACAATAAAGGATTTACTAAGGGATATGGCAATTTGAAAATTGGCAATGTCATCATTGAAAACATCTCTCTTATGGAAGGATTAAAGAATAATCTTCTGAGCATAAGTCAGTTTTGTGACAGGGGATATAATGTTGATTTTAGAACAGAAAGATTTTTGATCACTCACAGGAAAGATGAAGCAAAATGGGGTAGTCAAAAGGAAGAATCGTACCTTGGTTGAAGCAACAAGGAATATGCTAATTGAATCAAGACTTACTACCTACTTCTGGGCTGAAACTGTCAACACAGCATGTTACACTCAAAATTGTACCCTGATTAATAAAGATCATGACAAGACTCCTTATGAGATAATGGATGACAAGAAACCAACACTGAAATACTTTCATGTGTTTGGTGCAAAATGCTTTGTGCTAAAGCAGAAGAAGGCATATTTCTTGGCTATTCTCTGGAATCTAAAGATTACAGGGTTTATATGATTACTGATCAGAAGGTGATTGAAAGCCTTAATGTAACATTCGACGACACCAAGATGGCAAGCCTGCAAAGACAAAAGGATTCTGAATCTCTGGAATTTGAAAATTTATCAGATGATCCTTTGGATATAATAGAACCTGAGATTGCTAGATCTGTGCCTATAGTACATGGCATTGCTGATTCAGGAGCAAGTGGTGATAATGGTGGAAACAATGATCATGATAATCATTCAGGAACCCCATCAAGAACCACTACAAATAGATCAGAATCATCAAGTCAAGGTGACATCAACTCAGGGGGAGCAGGAAGAGGATCTACAGTTCACACTCAATATCAGACTGAACAAGGGGAAACATTAAGATCATATCTGCCTCATCAAAGAGTTTGGAACAGAGACCATCCCTTTGAGTTGATCATTGGTGATCCTGACACGGGAGTAAGAACTAGACATGCCACTCAGAATGAATGTCACTTTTCAGGGTTTCTGTCAGAAATAGAACCTAAGAAAGTGGATGAGGCACTAGAAGATCCAGATTGGGTTATTGTTATGCAAGAAAAACTCAATCAGTTTGAGAGGCAGAAGGTATAGAAGCTGGTACCCCGATCAAAGGACAAGTCAGTGATAGACACTAAATGGGTATTCAGTAACAAGCTAGATGAAGATGGAATTATAACGAGAAACAAGGCCAGACTGGTAGCTAAAGGTTACTCTCAAGAAGAGGGTATAGATTATGATGAAACCTATGCATCAGTGGCTAGACTTATGGCAATCAGGATGTTTCTGGCATTCGCAGCACATTCAGAATTCAAAGTTTATCAAATGGACGTGAAGAGGGCATTTTTGAATGGGGAGCTAGAAGAAGAAGTGTATGTGGAACAACCTCCAGGTTTTGAAGATCCAAATCTGGCTGGTTTTGTATACTTTCTATTCAAAGCTCTCTATGGTCTTAAGCAAGCTCCAAGGACACGGTATGACACTCTCTCTGAGTTTTCTACTTGAAAATGGTTTTACTAGAGGTATCATAGATAAAACTCTGTTTCACAAATTGCACAAATCTGATATGATATTAGTTCAAGTATATGTTGATGATATTATATTTGGTTCTACTAATGATGATCTTTGCAAGAGATTCTCTAAGCTAATGCAGAGTAAGTACGAGATGAGCATGATGGGAGAGATGAACTACTTTCTTGGATTACAAGTGAGTCAAAGGAAAGATGGTATATTCATTTATCAATCCAAGTATATCAGAGAACTTCTCAAGAAGTATAATTTGGAAGATTCAACTCCAGCAAAGACCCCCATGCCAATAGCCTCCAAGCTTGATCAGGACAAAACTGGTAAGAAATTTGACATCACAAGCTACAGAGGTATGATAGGATCATTACTTTATCTCACAGCAAGTAGACCATATATTATGTTTGCAGCATGCTTATGTGCTAGATTTCAAGCTGAACTAAAAGAGTCGCATCTTATAACTGTTAAAAGAATATTTAGGTATCTTAAGGGAACTCTAAATCTTGGAATTTGGTATTTTAAAGGTACAGGTTTTGACCTAGTTGTCTATACAGATTCAGATTTTGCAGGTTGTAAGATTGACCGGAAAAGTACATCAGGAAGCTGTCAGTTTCTTGGGAGAAGATTGGTATCCTGGCATAGTAAGAAGCGGCACTCAGTATCCACATCAACTGCTGAAGCTGAATATATAGCTGCTGGAAGCTGTCGTGCTCAAATCTTGTGGATGAGAAACCAACTCTGGGATTATGGTCTGTTGGTATCAAAGATCCCAATATTCTGTGACAATACAAGTGCAATAGCAATCTCAAACAATCCAGTTCAATACTCGAGAACAAAGCACATTGATATCAAGCACACTTTATAAGAGAGCATGTCACAAATGGCACTGTGGAGTTACACTTTGTACCCACAGAGGATCAAATTGCAGACATCTTCACCAAACCACTTGATGAAAACACGTTCTCTAAGTTGGTTAGTGAACTTGGGATGCTAAATCTTTCTAATTAACTTTAGAAGTCAATAACTGCAATTTATCCTGGTTAAATTCACTTGTTATTAAATTTCAATATCTAAAGGACATCTGAATTTACATGCCATTAATTATTTCTCGTAATTCAATCATTTATGTGCTTGCATACAATATATATATATATATATATGTTTGAGCACATTCATATTAATAAAGCTATTTAATTTAATTTAGTGGAATTTAAATAATTAATATTTAAAGGGGTTCATTGAAATTAATATTAAAATATTGTAGCATAATCATTTTTCACAAAAATATAGTATTATCAATAAAATGATAATATTTGTATAAGTAGTGAAATATAATTGTTATTTATTATTTGTTTTAAACATTCTTTTCAATGAAAATATTTTAAAAAGATGTTTAAAATAAATTTCAACAGCTCAGGGGTTGTTGGGTCGCAACATTAGTTTTAGACTTAGAATTTTTTTAAGTATAACTCATCTGTGTCACCACAGAGAGAAAGCCTTAGAAATTTTCTAAGTACAACTAATCTGTGTTGCCACAGAGAGAAAGACTTAGAAATTTTCCAAGTAAAACTCGTATGTGTCGCCACAGAGAGTTTATACTCAGAATTATTCTAAGTACAACTCTCCTGTGTCACCACAAAGGATCTACTTAGAATTTTTCTAAGTGTAATCCCTCCGTGTCGCCACAGAAGGATCCCAAGCACCAACACTTTTCTGTGGTTGTCATAGAGACACTACGGTGCTCCGTGGTCGCCACAGGAAGCTGTCGCCACACAACACCTGGTGCTTTCATTTTTTGCTGGTTGTGTTGCGAGTATATATACACACAATTCACTTCTTTTCGATTATATACACACAACAAGAAGAATCGCGGGAGTGAAGAAATTTTGTTTTGATCAAATCAGTAACAGAATTCTGCCAATTTTTTTAATTTTTGTAGATTTTGAAAGCCCATAACACAAGGATCATTTTGAGTCCAGAATCAACAACTTTCTCCGAGTATTTTTGAAGATCAAATTACTTTGTTGTTGCTTGTTTAAGGCTTTATTTGGAAAAACTGTTACTTGATTTATTCTTAATTTAATTTTTAGGCCTTGTTTGGTTAATCTCTTAAAAGTGTGTTTGTTAAGTGTGGTCAATTTATTTTATCTCATAATTCGAAGGGCACAAATAAATTTGTTTTAAATCCAAATTTTATTCTCATTTTAATTAAATGGCGAATAATATTCAGATTCCAAAAACAAATTTTGTTTCTATTATTGAACGTGATCCAGTTAAAATGGTACATTTTGAGACATGGATCTGTTTTCCAAATAAACACTCCATTGTGCACCTCACATTAGCTACTAATGTGAAATTGAATGTTGAGCTTCTCAGGCATGTGCATACAACAGCTACAAATTCTTCTGATGATGAACAATTAGCTTTCTCTTTTACTATTGGTAATGACACAATTAGAATCACAAAAGATGATTTAAATGAACATTGTAATAACCCCAATTTTTGGAATTTTTGAAGCACGGATGAATAGTAACTTTTAATGATGATGCTGATTAAGGAAAATTATCAGACCACGCTATATAGGAGTACTGTTATGGAAATTCTAAGATCGTATTAGTATTCCATAAAGTAAATAAGTGTATGTAAAGATCGTCAGAATCCAAATCCGCACACTTCGATTTTTCCCGAAAATCCACCAGATACCGAAAGAATTGAGTATAAGGTAACATGATAAAAATGATTTAAATTCAAGGAATTTTAGAGAGGATCATAAAAGAAATATAAAATATTGAGAAAGATTTAGGGAAACCTAAGTAATAAGATCCCAGGTATGATCCCTCAAACGATAAACGAAAACAAAAGATAAGCGAACCGTATAACAGATCAGCGGTCATTAGCCAAGTAATTAAGGGATTAATCAGAAAGGTAGTGGATGATGATGTCATCACATGACACAAGCTTGCTTGCATAAGCATGACAAAGGAGTTTTGTTTATTGGGTGATTTTGGGCCATACAAAATTAACCATGGTAAAAAATTTGAAACAAATTTCAAGACAAAAAGAAGAATCAACCAAGCAAATAACATAAATCAAAAAAAGAAGAGTTGACTTTGCAAGAAGAAGCCCTCGGCCAAAATAAACACAGCAACTTCAAACTGCCATATCTCCTTCAATACTCACTCAAATGTTGTGTTCTATAGCTCGTTGGAAAGGTATTGAGATGGCCTATAACTCTTGTTCACAAGTCTCGTCCAAATAAGTAGGTTAAGACCTACAGTTCTTTAAATCGGACTTTTAGACACTTCAAAGCCTAACTTTGTGTTCTTGATTTCTTTGGAAAGATCAAGCTTGTAGAAGGCTTCCTAAGGCTTCCTAGAAACTTAACACCTCCCAAGGAAGGTATAAACATCAAACCCTAGCCTTTACTTTATTTGTTAGTAAGTTTAATTGTTGGTTTTGTGAAATGAGAAGCATAGATTGTGATTATTAGTAGTTTAGATTGATTTGGAAGTGTTTTGGTAATTAAAGCTCGATTATAGTTCATAGGTCTTCATTGTGGTTGTTTGAGTTGAAAAAATTGGAGGTTATGGACTGATGTGATATGGTTTAGGTGAAGTTTTGTTGTATTGATGGTTATGAGTTGGTTGGTGGTTGATTGGATTAGTTTAAACTTTGGTAATCGCGTAAACATAGCCGTCGTAATGCCCGATTTACCTTAGACTGTTTTTGTTATTAACTTCAGGACCCGTGAACTCACTGTAAGATTCTTACCATTGTCATGTTTATATAGTTCATATTACGAGATTCGTTTTGATATGTGGTTCGTTTGAATCCAATGTACGGTTTAGGAGAAACGACTATTTTAAGTAACGACGTTTCGCGAACGAACCATTACCCCTCGCCTTACTTTGAAACCTTGGTTAAGGACTTTAACTGACTAATTGGGATATGAAACAATTATGTTAAGTGGATTAGGCAGTTGGTAAGGTACTAGCGAAAGAATCGCCTTATAACTCTTAATAGTTAATTTATTAAAAATGGTGGAGCCGAGGGTACTCGAATGACTTAGGTGATTCGTTAAGCGTATGAGTGACCAAAAGCGAACGTTAGGGTTCAATTGGTTAAAGTCTAGTTTCTTAAGCGACCGGGGTTTAATTCCAACTTATATTGTTGTTCATAGGTTATCGGACCCACTCTAAGCTTAAGTCTATCCGGGAGCACTCAGGCAAGTTTTCTACCCGGTATACTGTTGTTGTGATGTATATATGTATATGCATTATCTTGTGATAAGTGTATGATTGCTATTATCAAATCTTGCGATATATTGGAGCATGTGATATGGTATATATGCATGTATGTTTCGTAATCTTGATATCTAATTATCGATTCAATTGCTTATAAGTTGTATAATACCTATGCTAGAGATAAGCAGTAGTTGCGTATCCCCTTAGTATAGGGGACCCAAAGGTGAACATATTTCTAAACCGGGAGTCGATGTTCCCGAGTATAATATATATATATATATATATTTATATATATATAGATATAGTTTTCAAAACTATTAATAGAATAAGGTTTATTCGATAACTTTATTTGTATTAATGAATATTATCTTGAATATTCATTCGAGGACTTAAGACTCCGTTTATTTTATTTAATGAATATTATTTTGAATATTCATTTGAGGACTTATGACTCCGCTTATTTTATTAAATAATATTCTTTATTTTATTAAAGAATAATGTTTCGATGATTAAACTTATTTTCGATTATTCAAATAAAGATCGTGCTTTCGTATAAGTATATCTTTGGTTATTTATTATTCATTTCAAGTATGAGTTTTTTTTAAAACTTCTACTTCAATTATTTTTATAAAGATTATCCTTATGGGAATATTATTTAAATATTAATATTCAGATATTTTCTAATATATCGGGACTGATTTATTTCATTAAATCAGCATTACTCCAAACATTCTTAAAAATGTTTTCGAGTCTTCAAAATGATTTTTAAAAGATTAGAGCGGATCCCAAAACTCATTTTTATATTTAAGATCTTCCTTTCGAAGGGGATTTAAATACTCGCTCAAAACCTGGGGGGATCCGGCTCAGTGGTGTATTTTACATTCGCAACGAGGTTGCTATTTTGAGAAAACATCTTGATTACTTGCCCATCGTTCGGGAAGTAAGTTCATCTATTTGAGTCCGCATAAGCAACATGGGCTCAGTGGGCGTCCATGAATGTAAGTGGCTCAGTGGGAGTCCATCAAATGTGTAAATGGCTGAGTGGCAGTCCAGCATAAGGTCCTATTGCGGCCAGGGTGATGACCAGTGGGGAATTCGTCCATCTACTAGTAGAAAAGGTTACTTATTGGTATCTTTGCCTGATTAGCAAGATATCAGGTTTATGTCAAGGTTTTCTCCTTTCCAAATTCATTGGATATTGCAACTCTGTTTATAATTTTCATAACAGTGGTTTTCAAGGAGTGTATGAAATGTATATATATATATAGGTGTATATATATATCGGGACTTAATGAAGTATCTCGTAACTTCATTATTTATAATGATATTTCAAAGATTGAATCTATTGAAGTCTTATCTTGTAGTCTCATCAGTGTGATGAACTTTTGAAACTGATTATAACTTGAACGGTGGTAGTTCAAGTAGTATTTGAGAAAGATATAAGTATATTGGGGTATCTTGTAACTTCCTCTTTTCAACTTATATCTGGTTATTGATTATGTTATGCATGATAAAGATTTTCAGAAAAACGTTGAGACAAGGTTAGATATATGAGATCACCTTACAACGATATTTTTATACAGTTATAAACTGGAACTCTGTGTATATTATACAGGTCAGAGGATTTCAAAGATTGTGAAAAGTATATATGTATATATACTGAATATTTTGCGACTTGGTCGCATAAGAGATCAAACTTGGTTCATTTCTTTTGACCAAGACTTTCATGAGTACTATGAGAATGCTCATATATAGTTAATCATTATAAATATTATTTTGGTGGGCTTGTTGTTCACCCTTGCTTTCTTCTTTCATCACACAACAATAGATAGAAAAGATGAACAGACCAAGCTCCCGATTCACAAGCGGTTAGGAAACGTTCCGCAGTTTTCTGTAGGCGTTGATGCCGTTATAGCCGAGGTAGGATCTACCAATAGGCTAGGCTTTCAACTTTTGATGTACCAGACTTATGTATATTTATGAATTGTAATAATGGCAAAGAATACGTAAATTATTCAGAAACCCTTTTTATAGTGAAATGGTTTATAATTGTGGAATAAGATGACTTGTGTTATTTTTGGATATTCATCTCTGAGACTATAACTTGTGGTGTGTGTGTATATTGTGGGGTCACAGTACGCAGTAGTTGGTTGACTGTTAAGATTAAGTATTGATAAGGGAAATGGAACTCGTGACAACCCGAATCCCCGACCCCGGATTTGGGGGTGTTACAGAAGTGGTATCAGAGTCAAGCGTTATAAACCTCAGAGATGATGTGACGTTAAGATAATAAGTTCACAAAGATAATAAGAACTCTTGCCAAGTTCATAGTCGGGCTACCTAACATAGTACTGACAGTTAAAACCCTTATGGGAACCCTTATAAATATCGTGATAGAAGCGTAGTTCGTTATCGTATATGGTAGCAGGACTCCGAACCCTGAGGTTGAGGAGCAACAACGCGATGATGTTTTATTACTTATTGGAGATCAGATTATGGATCCGATAGAGCGTCCTAACGCGAGATCGGATGATGTTCATATTGAGGATGTAGCGGTTGAGGATGTTGTCCTAGAAGGGATGGTTGCTGAGGAGGATACCATGGAGGATCCTGACAAGAATGAATAAAGGACCATTGATGAATTGATGACCATGGTTAGGTCGACTACCAGAGGTAGGATTGGTCGGTCACTACCGGAGGTTTGTTCAAGTTTGTAAAGATAGTAGCCCCCTTTAACGCGGCTTACCCGTAAGACTGAGAAGTTTGAATGGACAGAGAAATACGAGAACAACTTTCAAGAACTGAAGAAAAGATTGGTGATGGCCCCTATGATGGCGTTGCCGGATGGAAAAGGAGATTTTGTGATGTGTAGTGACGCTTTGCATAAGGAATTAGGGTGCTTCTTATACAGCACAACAAGGTAATCGCGTACGCGTCAAGACAATTAAGGGAATATAAAATTCGATATCCCCACCCATGAGCTTGGGCTCGTGGCAATAGTTTTGCCCTAAATATTGGAGGCACTACTTGTATGGAGAGAAGTGCGAGATTTACACAAGCCATAAGTGCTCTAGTGCATTTTCACATAGAAAGAGCTCAGCATACGCCAGAGGAGGCGGTTAGAGCTAATCAAGAATTATGATTGGGAGATTCTTTATCATTCGGGGAAAGCCAATGTGGTGGCTGATGCCCTTAGTAAAAAGGAGAGACTCAAGATGAAAATGTCTTTGGGAGAGTTAACAAGAGATTTTGAGAAAATGGAAATAGAAGTGAAGGTAACCGGAGCCGGTACCGAAAAGCTGTTTGAGATTGCAATACAGCCCGAATTATTAGAGAAAATCATATTGTGCCAAGAAAAAGTGATGAATGAAGGCAGAGAGCCAATGACTGGAGAAAAGATTAATACCGAGAAAGATGATAAGGGAATAATGAGGTATTCCTACCGAATTTGGGTTCCAAACGTTTAAGAGCGTAAGGACTGGATCTTAGACGAAATCCATAGCTCGAGGAATAAGATTTAGGGCAAACCCCGAATGTGATAGTCATGGAGGTTGTCATTAAGAAAGGAGGAGCCCATAACATAATGAAGTGGAAAATAAAGATTTTAACGTATAAGATAACCCCAAGTATGGGAGAAGGATGAAACATTTCATACTAAGGAAATAGAAAGCCGAGTAAGGAAAGGAGACCTGAGACGGTACTCCTATACGGCAATTCATGGAACTGTCTAAAGAGAACTTAGACTATTATCCCCAACCACCACCTTGAGGAAACAATGCGGTAGGAAATCTTTCAGGACCTTTAAGTCACTAAGCTCTCGGAGTTCCAAGGAACAAGCGAACCTAGTCGAGGCAAGAGCCTGGCTAAAGGAAATATAGGAATCATTTGAGATTCTAAATGATTAACGAATCACAAAAGACTATTTTGTCACTTACCCTCCTAAGAGAGAGGCCACCCGCTGGTGAAAGGCCAAGGAAGACACGGAGCAAGAGATTATAATAAACTGATTTAAGTTCAGTCAATTGTTTTCAGGAAAGTACTTCCCAAGGTTATGGAGATAGTGTAAAAGCTTTAGAGCCAGAACAAAGGCAGAAGAGTATGATGAATTATGAATCTAAGTTGTAAAAGTTGTCACGATCCGTTCTGAGGACACGAATCCATAATGACGGGATGTTTGAAATCAATGCTTATGTTGTGTTGGTTCATGAAATAATGATAAGAGAAAGGAAAATAAAAAGAAACTGAAGTGGAAAGGAATATAAAGGCAATAGAGTTTGAGGAATGATAAGGGAGTTGGGTATGAGGAAACCCTAAAGACTCGTAGCAATAGAAATAGAAAAGTATGTACTTGTCAGGATGAGGGTGATTCACCATGAGTTAAAGTTGATGATTGAAGGAATAAGAGATACATATATTTTATCCCCTGTAAGTTGGGAGGATTCGAGGAAACCTTGAGATAGTTCGAAGGATAAATAATGAGACACGGATAGACTGAGGAGACAAGAAAGTAAGAAATTAGGAAAAATTGGATGAAGGAAGTGACCTTCAAGAATGTGAAGTGTAAGACCGGTGGCAGGATACCCAGAAAGGGAGACGCCAGGTAGGAAAGATATCCCAACATTGAGATGACTGTTGAGATAAACAACAAAAATAAATGAGGAATTATTAAGAAGAAGTTCACGTTGAACACGACCAATATCTTCCAAAACACCCTGTTATCATTACCGAATCAGGCAAGAAAAGTGGATAACCGTTATTATCTTTTGGAGGCCATATGGATTGACCTCATTTTGGATAAGGATACTATTTGAAATTTGGTATAGAATATCGAGGTGGAAATGATTGAGTAAGATACCCTTATCAGGGATATATGACTTGATTTATCCATGAAAGGATGCAAGTACCTTTTTAAAGGTGGGATTAAGGACATTACCTCAATAGCTTGAGATGAACCATGGGGGATGCATAAAGGATGGCATTTCACCCTTAATAGGGACATTATGAGTTTGGGTAGTATGGAACGAAGGACTAAGGTAACAACAACCTTTAAGTATCAGTGGAGAAAATTTTTAAAAGTATATAGACAATGATTCTGGTATAAAAAAATGGTATCTTGATATGCCCTGTATCTAGGGAATACAGGAGGAACGATTCAAGGAAAACCTTAGAGGTTTTACAAGGAGAAAGGTAATATTCAAAATTCTCAAGAATATAAATTGTGATAAAGGAAATATGACATAATTATAATGATGCCAAGTGGGGCACGTGTTAAACCACAAGAAAGTATGGATCGGACCAGTAAAGGTCGAAATTGTTCAGGGCCATTAGGACCTAAGATAAATGATGTCCTAAGTATGATCGAGAGTCAATCGTGACAGTGATTAACCTCTAAAAGACCGAGGCAATAACTTATGGAAAAATGGTGATATATTTTTTCACCAAAGCGTAAGGAAGAGCATTTTCACGCAAGTAGTGATTGGAAATGAGGTATAAAAATTTAGTTGAAGATCATTTAAAGACATTGATTGTAAGGAAATTTTACTATCAGGAAAGGCCAAAGAGGTGGCCGACACTTTAAGTGTAAGAGGAATTTTATAGGCGCTCGTGCCAAAGGAATACAGCGATGATGGTTAAAGCCGTGACGGTTGTATTATGGTATGAAGGATTGACATTCCTTCTGATGATTGTGCAATACTCAACCATAATAGTAGTTTGGTAAAGATTTAATTTATGCAACCGCCGTAAGAGGGCTATCTATCTTAGAAGGTCATATCTTTAGATAAGCCAGGGCCATATTATGAAAGAACTAAATGAACCCTTGAGTTTCCAGTCTCTTATTGAGGACATATGATTAGGAATGGTATTAACCTGCTATCGTTGCTTTGATTGAAACTCTTCTGCAATTTTATCTGCTTCATGTCATGAAAGTACGTCAGGATCTGGAGTGTTCTTCATGAATTATGAATGGTGATTATGTTAACTCCTTAGAAGAATTTGATACGACAGGTATGGACTCCGTATGGTTAGCTATTAAGATCCAAGGAAAATGAATGACTACAGTCGGTTAGCGATGGACTATAGTAATGCAGCAATGATTCTGCGAGTAATGAGTCGATTACAACCGTAAGAGTTGTATTAGAATGGATGTTGAGATTGAGTACCACTAATCGGGTCGTGGTGATGTATAAGTTATCATTGATAGACTAAACTAGGTCGATTATTTACCTATTGAATATTTATTCTTTCTTATCAATAGAGAGTCATATTACTATACGAGGAAGGTTGCAGTGCAAACATAGAATTCTAGTAACGATGATGTCTAGAATGAGATCCCAGATTCGATTTTCAATGTCGAGGGAGTTTCAAAGGTGATTGTGTATAAGCTCGAGGAAGAGCATGGGTCTATAGAATGATGGACGGAATAGCAAATATTTAAGCATGTGAAATACGATGCGATAATACTGGATATTGATATATATATGTATATGATTTGTTCTCCTATGACAAACCTCTATAGTTCAGAGGTAGATTTCAAGCCAGATATTTTATGGCAGTATTTTTTTTTACATATATACAATTCTCTTCAGTTCGTTCTTTTTTTTCTTCTTTTCATTTCATGTAAGCTGAGAAGAACAAACCTTCTAGAAGGGGAGGTATTGCCGAATGACTATCTATCTGTGTGATAGAAGCCTAGTAGGATACCATCTATTGTTTAATTGCTTGTCAAGTACTAAAGGATGGCCACCTTCTGTACTAACTATGCGATATAACAAGTGTTCATGATCATAGTGATCTCTCAACAAATTCCTTTACTTCTATATGATGGATCAAGTTTTCGAAGATAGAAGCAGCTAGAAAGGAAGTAGTATCAGTACGGTGGTATTCTGATTATAACACGTTCGTGATACTAAGGTTGACGTGGTTATTAAAAGGTTATAGAACGCTAACGAGCAAATGTGTAACCAGTATAGTATTATGTACGGAAGATAGTAACGACTATGAACTGGAAAAAAATGGGTATTGAGAAGCAAAAGCTATAATGCTAGAAGCTATGATGAGAGTCGGTGCAATAGACTTGAAAGAATTTGGAATGATCACTTAACGCGGATTAAGTTTTCTCACGATAATCGATCGTATGTCAGTATCGAGGTATCGCCTTATAAGATCCTTGAGGGAAGACAATGTCGATCTCCCTTATGATAGGATGAAGTTGGAGAGCGCAAGATGCTCGGACCAGCAGTGGTCCAAAGGACCAATGATATAATAGATTTAATTAGAGGACGGCTGGTAGTAGCCCAAGATGGGCACACGAAGTATGTTGATTTGACACAAAAGGACAAAGAATAGGAAGTAGGGGACCTGGTGCTGTTATAGGTATTCCCTTAGAAAGGATGGATAAGGTTCGGAAAGAAAGGAAAGCTAAGCCCACGAATTGTTGGACCCTTGGATATATTAAGACATATTGGGAAATTAGCATATGAGCTAGCCCTACCCCCGAACATGTAGCAAGTTCATAACGTGTTTCACATATCAATGTTAAGGAAGTGTAATTCGGATGCCAGACAAATAGGGGCATATGAGCGCATAGACATGCAACCAGACGTAACCTATATGGAGCAACCAGGAAGGGTTATAGATTGAAAAGGAACAAGTGCTTAGGAGAAGGGTTATCAAACTAGTCAGAGTTTGATGGTAGAACCACAATATTGGAAAATTTACTTGAGAGTTAGAAAGTGCAATGCTAAGAGAGCATCCCTATTCATTTTCTATCCGATTCCGGGATGGAATCCTTTTAAGGAGGGGAGACTGTAATAACCCCAATTTTTGGAATTTTTGAAGCACGGATGAATAGTAACTTTTGATGATGATGCTGATTAAGGAAAATTATCAAACCACGCTATATAGGAGTACTGTTATGGAAATTCTAAAATCGTATTAGTATTCCATAAAGTAAATAAGTGTATGTAAAGATCGCCAGAATCCAAATCCGCACACTTTCATTTTTCCCGAAAATCCACCAGATACCGAAAGAATTGAGTATAAGGTAACATGATAAAAATGATTTAAATTCAAGGATTTTTAGAGAGGATCATAAAAGGAATATAAAATATTGAGAAAGGTTTAGGGGAACCTAAGTAATAAGATCCCAGGTATGATCCCTCAAACGATAAACGAAAACAAAAGATAAGTGAACCGTATAACAGATCAGCGGTCATTAGCCAAGTAATTAAGGGATTAATCAAAAAGGTAGTGGATGATGATGTCATCACATGACACAAGCTTGCTTGCATAAGCATGACAAAGGAGTTTTGTTTTTTGGGTGATTTTGGGCCATACAAAATTAACCATGGTAAAAAGGTTAAAGCAAATTTCAAGACAAAAAGAAGAATCAACCAAGCAAATAACAAAAATCAAAAAGAGAAGAGTTGACTTTGCAAGAAGAAGCCCTCGACCAAAATAAACACAGCAACTTCAAACTGCCATATCTCCTTCAATACTCACTCAAATGTTGTGTTCTATAGCTTGTTGGAAAGGTATTGAGATCGCCTACAACTCTTGTTCCCAAGTCTCGTCCAAATAAATATGGTAAGACCCTCATTTGTACAGTTCTTTAAATCGGACTTTTAGAAACTTCAAAGCCTAACTTTGTGTTCTTGATTTCTTTGGAAAGATCAAGCTTGTAGGAGGCTTCCTAGCAACTTAACACCTCCCAAGGAAGGTATAAACATTAAACCCTAGCCTTTACTTTATTTGTTAGTAAGTTTAATTGTTGGTTTTGTGAAATGAGAAGCATAGATTGTGATTATTAGTAGTTTGGATTGATTTGGAAGTGTTTTGGTAATTAAAGCTTGATTATAGTTCATAGGTCTTGATTGTGGTTGTTTGAGTTAAAAAACTTGGAGGTTATGGACTGATGTGATATGGTTTAGGTGAAGTTTTGTTGTAGTTTAAACTTTGGTAATCGCGTAAACATAGCCGTCGTAATGTCCGATTTACCTTAGACTGTTTTTGTTATTAACTTCAGGACCCGTGAACTCACTGTAAGATTCTTACCATTTTCATTTTTATATAGTTCATATTACGAGCTTCGTTTTGATATATGGTTCGTTTGAATCCGATGTACGGTTTAGGAGAAACGACCGTTTTAAGTAACGGCGTTTCGCGAACGAACCATTACCCCTCGCCTTACTTTGAAACCTTGGTTAAGAACTTTAAATGACTAATTGGGATATGAAACAATTATGTTAAGTGGATTAGGTAGTTGGTAAGGTACTCGCGAAAGAATCTCCTTAAAACTCTTAATAGTTAATTTATTAAAAATTGTGGAGCCGAGGGTACTCGAACGACATAGGTGATTCGTTAAGCGTATGAGTGACCAAAAGCGAACGTTAGGGTTCAATTGGTTAAAGTCTAGTTTCTTAAGCGACCGGGGTTTAATTCCAACTTATATTGTTGTTCATAGGTTATCAGACCCACTCTAAACTTAAGTCTATCCGGGAGCACTCAGGCAAGTTTTCTACCCGTTATACTATTGTTGTGATGTATATATGTATATACATTATCTTGTGATAAGTGCATGATTGTTATTAGAAAATCTTGCAATATATTGGAGCATGTGATATGGTATATATGCATGTCTGTTTCGTAATCTTGATATCTAATTGTTGATTCAATTGCTTATAAGTTGCATAATACCTATGCTAGAGATAAGCAGTAGATGCGTATACCCAGAGTATAGGGGAACCAAAGGTGAACATATTTCTAAACCGGGAGTCGATTCCCGAGTATAATATATATATATATATATTTATATTTATATATATATAGATATAGTTTTCTAAAATATTAATCGAATAAGGTTTATTCGATAACTTTATTTGTATTAATGAATATTATCTTGAATATTCATTCGAGCACTTAAGACTCCGTTTATTTTATTTAATGAATATTATTTTGAATATTCATTTGAGGACTTATGACTCCACTTATTTTATTAAATAATATTCTTTATTTTATTAAAGAATAATGTTTCGATAATCAAACTTATTTTCGATTATTCAAATAAAGATCGTGCTTTCGTATAAGTATATCTTTGGTTATTTATTATTCATTTCAAGTTTTTTTTAAAACTTCTACTTCAATTATTTTTATAAAGATTATCTTTATGGGAATATTATTTAAATAATAATATTCTTATATTTTCTAATATATCGGGACTGATTTATTTCATTAAATCAGCATTACTCCAAACATTCTTAAAAATGTTTTCGAGTCTTCAAAATGATTTTTAAAAGATTAGAGCGGATCCCAAAACTCATTTTTATATTTAAGATCTTCCTTTCGAAGGGGATTTAAATACTCGCTCAAAACCTGGGGGGGATCCGGCTCAGTGGTGTATTTTACATTCGCAACGAGGTTGCTATTTTGAGAAAACATCTTGATTACTTGCCCATCGTTCGGGAAGTAAGTTCATCTATTTGAGTCCGCATAAGCAACATGGGCTCAGTGGGCGTCCATGAAAGTGTAAGTGGCTCAGTGGGAGTCCATCAAATGCGTAAGTGGCTGAGTGGCAGTCCAGCATAAGGTCCTATTGCGGTTAGGGTGATGACCAGTGGGGAATTCGTCCATCTACTAGTAGAAAAGGTTACTTATTGGTATCTTTGCCTGATCAGCAAGATATCAGGTTTATGCCAAGGTTTTCTCCTTTCCAAATTCATTGGATATTGCAACTGTGTTTATAATTTTCATAACAGAGGTTTTCAAGGAGTGTATGAAATGTATATATATATAGGTGTATATATATATCGGGACTTAACGAAGTATCTCGTAACTTCATTATTTATAATGATATTTCAAAGATTGAATATATTCAAGTCTTATCTTGTAGTCTCATCAGTGTGATGAACTTTTGAAACTGATTATAACTTGAACGGTGGTAGTTCAAGTAGTATTTGGGAAAGATATAAGTATATTGGGGTATCTTGTAACTTCCTCTTTTCAACTTATATCTGGTTATTGATTATCTTATGCATGACAAAGATTTTCAGAAAAACGTTGAGACAAGGTTAGATATATGAGATCACCTTGCAACGATATTTTTATACAGTTATAAACTGGAACTCTGTGTATATTATATAGGTCAGAGGATTTCAAAGATTGTGAAAAGTATATATGTATATATACTGAATATTTTGCGACTTGGTCGCATAAGAGATCAAACTTGGTTCATTTCTTTTGACCAAGACTTTCATGAGTACTATGAGAATGCTCATATATAGTTAATCATTATACATATTATTTTGGTGGGCTTGTTGGTCACCCTTGCTTTCTTCTTTCATCACACAACAACAGATAGAAAAGATGAACATGACCAAGCTCCCGATTCGCAAGCGGTTAGGAAACGTTCCGCAGTTTCCTGTAGGCGTTGATGCCATTATAATTATGGAATAAGATGACTTGTGTTATTTTTGGATATTCATCTCTGAGACTATAACTTGTGGTGTGTGTGTATATTGTGGGGTCACAGTACGCAGTAGTTGGTTGACTGTTAAGATTAAGTATTGATAAGGGAAATGGAACTCGTGACAACCCGAATCCCCGACCCCGGATTTGGGGGTGTTACAAACATCTTCAACTACCTCATGATAATTTTGATGACATTCCAGAAGACTGGGAATTACTCAGCTTTTTCAGAGTAATAAGGAGCACATTGACAGGGAATGACGACTTTCCAAAGCACTTCAACAAAAGTCATCTTCGAAAGGAATGGAATATGTTCTTCAATATATTGTCTCACTGTTTGGCTCCCAAGACTGGTGGATTCCATGGACTGACTATTTTCAATCAAGTTGTTGGGGTTGTTATCGCAAATAATCTTCACATCAACTTTGGACGTTTATTCATGAAGCACATTTTGGAGAACCAATCTCAGCGTCAAAACTTTATCTTATACACAAGGTTTCTTCAGATTGTGCTCAATGGAAAACTGTCAAAAGCACAAAAGGAATCAAATCACAGTGATATCTTGGAAGATCCTCCTATCTTGTTACCACTGATAGTGATTAAATTGCATAAGAAAGGGAACTATTCGAATGCAAATAATGCCTTCCTAACAGACCACATGATAGATGTCTTTGCTAGTATCAATGCTCAATATGAAGAAAAAGAAGCTGAAGATGAACCTTAAGCTAAACATGAACCACATGAAAACATTGCTCATGAACCTGAAGAAAATATGAATGCAGAAGCAGATCAACCTGATCCTGAGCATGGTGATCAAGCAGAGGCTGAAGTTGACCCAGAACAAGAAGCTGAACCTGAAAATTCTCCACGACCTCAACCTGAAGCTGGTAGTCCACCTCCTCAAGCTGCTGAGTCTACTCACTGTAATACATCTATCTACAGACCAGCTTTCTCAGGCATGGGTACTTCTACTATGAGTAATACTTTTGAAGCATGCTCTGATTTCATTAGTATAGATCAATTACATCTTGATCATCAGCATACATAACTACTTATTAAACAAGTAGATAGGAGAGGGATTGAATTTGGCATTCCACAAATTCATAACCACCCTCTAGAGCCCAATCAAACACCTTCAACTCTGCTAGCCCAAACCCTGGAGTATAAGGACCCCATGCCAATAGAGGGAGAAATTGCACTAGATGCAGCAAATAAGGAAGGTACTTTCAGAGAACCTGCAGCTCTATCTCCTTTGAAGCAAAGTAGTGAATTTCCTGAGACAACTGTAAACCTCCAGGTATCTTCTCAAAAGGATTCTCTGGCTGAAAAAGCAACTACACAGTTACTAGATCTATCTTCTCAACAAGGTAGATCTATTGAAATTCGCCCGTCGGCCACGGCATCCTGTAACGAGTCAAACACTCTATCCAATATCCAAGCTCTTGAAGCATTAAATAAGTCGATTAGAAGAGTTCTATTCGGTGAGGAAGTATTGACGGAAACAGGGCATTCAACCATTTTATGGTCGGAATATCCTGTTAAAGGTCCTTCAATGGATCAACTGCCTTTACAGGTGTTAGGAGAGAGTGTTATAATTGCTGCCAAACCTAGCACAACACTTACCTCCCTAGGGCTAATAAACCTGGATGCATTTGCGGATAGTAGATCTGACACAGGCGCGAATCGGTAACCCATTGGCGATGAACTAGATTTAACTAGTGAGCCTAAGGGGAATGTATCTTCACAGATATAAGAGGAAGTTGGGGATTATATGCCAACTATGACGGCCCCAGTGCTCCTCCCAGAGATTCTAACTCTGGATGAGTCATCTCCTGATGATAGGCAACTTGTCTCAAACAAAGATCGGGAATTGCGAACTCCCATTGCACCACTGCTGACCTCCTTAGGGATGGCTCCAGTTTCTTCTGCAGGTACACTTGGAACTCGGAGCTTTGAGCAGAGTGAACATGTGAGAACGAGTGACACACATGACCCTAAACCGAGTGATAGAGTGCTGAGTGATACACTGCGAGAAGCCTGTGAGACACCTACCATCCAAACTACACCTATAGATCTCTCAAACTATGTCACTAAATCCTATCTTGAAGAGCAGCTGGCTTTTAAAGACAGCTATCTCAAAGAACAGATGGCTCTTAAAGATCAACATTTTTCAGACAGAACTATCTCTCAGGGATCATCAGATCGCCAGTCTTTCCGATCAACTTGAACATCAGCAAGCAGCATTCACCAGTTTACGGGAATTCGTTGAGCGATCTCTCTCTCATACAGAAAAAGGAAAAGCAATTTCCAACACTGATCCAAAGATCTCAGTTAGCAAGCAAGCACCGCTCCCGGTCTCATCTGAAGCAGCTCTTGCCAGTACTGGGCCAATGACCTCAGTCAGTAAGCAACTGCCTGTTTCTCTTGAGATCCCTGTTTTAACCTTACATTCTCAATCAACACCAGCTCTGAAGGATAACCCAACTGAGGGGGAGAAAAGGGTAGTAGAACAAGAAAAAGTAGATGTTGTTGTTAATCTACTTCAAGATGCCTTTCAGACTACTGGTACTTATGCTGAATTTGGAGATGAGATGGAGGAAGAACGAGAAGAGAGAATTGATGAAAGGGTGCTCCTTAAGGAAAGATTTTCTAAGGAGAGTGCAACATCTCAGGGGGAGTAATCAGGACATCTGATCCAAATCATTACAACTCAGAGAAATCTGTTGTCTCAGATATATGCTCCAAAACCCTTATTCTCTGAAGATGAACTAGAAGAAGGTGAAATAGATGAAAGTAATGTTCCGATGGGATGTGAGCCAAGATTCGAGGAAGTGGCTACAGAAGAAAGAAAGTTTATCTCTGAGGATGAAGAGTTTGAAGATGAAGATGCTTTCTCAGACGACTGTCTATTCTATGGACTTCCAGCGAAAATAAATCGCTCTTATATAGAAATTCAAGAAGAAATGGAAAGATCAAAAGGAAGAATTCAAAGAGCCATTCAAAGAAGGAGGAACAAAGAAGAGAGAGAAGCATATCTTCGAGCTACAGAAAAGGAAGCAAATGGGAAGAAATAAAGAAGAAAATGGACAAACTAGAAACATATTACAATTCGGACCCTGGTAACTCTAATCTATTGAGAACTGTGGATCATTACAGAAAGACATATGAAAACATCCATGAATTTAATGATCAGTTCAGCAAAGTAATTACTGGAACTACTGTGAACATTTTGAAGAATGGATGGAAGATCACTATCAATTACAGAGATGGTCTACAGATGAAAGTGTCTACCAGTGTACTGAAGAAGTTGAACATTGTTGAATTGTTTGTTTTAGCCTAAAAAATCCCATGGTTGAAATCGAATGAGAATGAATATTTCAGAGACAAACTTTGGAGAATGATGATGAATGTATCTCCTCAAGCCTTTTTGTATTCATTCATGATCAAAGTAGTTGCGGATGGCAGGTTGCAAAATATCACTATGTCTGACCAACATCCGAGATCCATTCGACATCTACAACTCACTTTCCTTGAAAGTCAACTCAGGAGTAAAAGAGCAAAACTGGAGGCACCGGGAGTTAAAAGATCAGAAGCAAACCTTAAAGCTGCTAAGTTTTATATGCTTACAGACTCAATGACAAAATGATCAAGGATACAGAGAAGGACATGAGGAAAGTTGGAAGAGCTTATCATGAGATATTATTAATTAATGGAGAACCAGACATGAATCTTCTAAAAGATAGTAAACCTATCATCAGCACTAACAGTGAAGGGGAACTAGTCTTTCAGATTAATCAAACAAAGATCAAGATCAATGATTTCTGAACAAGCTCATCAGAATCAATTTATCAAGCCTTAATGGACGTCAAGATCTCCACATGTAAGGATGCTAAAATTGTATTGATCCCAATCATAAGGATACTTGATGAGGTATTGGAAGAAGAGTCAATCAATGACACCAAGAGAGTACGAGGACATCCTAAAAGGATAGCAGCCTTCGTAATGTCCATAAAATCATCACTATTGTTTAATCTTGTTCCTAAATGCACCAAAGTCAAATATCTTGAGATAATGCTTCATGAACTGAATAATCCACCTCCAGTCAATGCACTTGAAATAGAAGCTCGTGATTGTGTGCAAGCTAGATTGAATAAGCTGAAAGAGTATCCTCCAAAACCTTCAGACCCCAAGAAGAAAGCCTCTAAGAGAAAATTTGATCAACCTCAGGAAGGAGAAGGAAGCAGGAAGCAGAAGAGAACAAGAAAAAAGAAGACATAGAATATATGTTCAGGCTAGAGGAACATTTCTTTGTAATTTGTATCTTAAGATATGTGGAATTGAATATGTAATCCAGAATATATTTAATATCTTTATCTATTTAGAGATTGTACTTTTTCTTATTATCAGTTGAGTTATCCTTAGGGATTTGCTTGTCGAACTCTAACAATCAAATAGGGGGAGATTATAAAGCATAATGTAATGTAACATGTAATCGAGGATTTATAACTCAACATGAAAACAGAAACAGATAAACAATATTAAACTGTGAAGCATAGGAACCCTACAGATGAAGACAGGATAAACACAAAGAACCAAATAATGTGATTGACTCCTTAAGTTCTCCAACAGATCTTGGGAAGAAGTTCATTATCATGTTCAGGCATCCATGAAGAATAAGACAACAAAAGATTTCAAGCATCAGTTTCATGAATTGATTTCAAGTGTTACAGATCAAGGGTTCAGTGAAAGAGGCAATGGATAAACACCAATCTGTATCAACTCAGAAACACAAGATAAATTGAATTAGGATCCTCTCAATGCTAGCTGTTTGTGAACCAAACCAGTGCACCAAACATCAGTATTCAAGAAAGTATTTTGATTCAATTACATAAGGAAATGATTGATAGTATTTTAAGCTGCTAGGGTTTATCTTTTATCAAATAAAACGTGTAACCCTAATTCTATTAGAAAAAGATATTATATAGGCAAGAGTTAATGAGCCTCCAACCCTAAACTGAATTTTAGAGTTATTATTATTATTATTAAATTTGAAATTCTAATTATTGTATTATTAAGTCTCACTTAATCATCCAATAACTAAATTTTGGATTTAATATTAAATTCGAATTTCCTATTTATTTAATTAATTAAGTCACACTTAATTAATAATAAATAATTCGAATTACTTACAATTAATTTAAATCTGAATTTAAATTAAATAATCCTCCAATCATTCTTTGTGTGACCATTTAGGTTATTATTACATTGGCAACAATTTTAAATCTAATTTAAAATCATAAACAATGAGCGGCATCTAGTAATACATCATTGTTACCCAAGTAATGATAATTAAATCGGTGATCAATTAAACTCTTCGTGAATAATGTACAATGTAATATAATCCCTTTAGCCTTATATTATAGATCAAACTCGAGGCATGCATTGTGTCATTCTCTGTTAACGTTCAATCCTTCTTTCCTTGATCAATGAGTAAACTATTAAACAAATCAGTATTTGAGCACGACCATGCATTTTATAGTCTTACTCAATCAAGAGGCCAATAATATCACTCCTTTAATAAAGGTGGGCTAAATCCCATCTAGATCATTCATATTTCTCATACGATTCATAATGTACTCAATGTCTACTTTTATTATTACCCGGTCAAGGATAACTTTTAAAAGTATCAAAGTATATTAATTCTCGTATAGAAATATAATGATTTCAGGTCAATGGACCAATACATCATTATCACTGTGAGATTAACTTATGACACTATAAACATGTAGCATATCACAATGGGTCAATCCAGCATCATGTATTTAATACATGTTCCTGTGTTTTGACTTTAGTATCATCATACCTATGATCAACGAGATATGATCATCAACCAACAAACACACTAGTCGCAATGTATTTATTATCATCCCTTAACAATAATACTTGACTAGGGATCTTTAGAAATATCAATACTATTCTCGTAATCTCATTTCTAAGTCGCGTACTTAGAGATATAGATTTACATATCATATTCCAAGGACATTTATTAATCTAACATCTTATCACAGAAAATAAAGATATAATAAATTAATAAAGAATAATCCATATAATCATAATCAATAATCTAAATGTTTCATAATATAAACATAATAATGTTGTCTCTAGGGCACAAACACTAACAATTCAGATGCAGACTATGCAGGGTGCAAAATTGATAGAAAAAGCACTACAGGAACCTGTCAATTTCTAGAAAATAAGCTAGTATCGTGGTTCAGTAAAAAACAAAATTCAGTCTCTACTTTTACAGCTGAGGCTGAATATATTGTTGCTGGCAGTTGCTGTGCACAGATTCTATGGATGAAAAACCAATTGTTGGACTATGGTCTGCAAGTGGAAAAAATTCCTATTTTCTGTGATAACACAAGTGCAATTGACATTACTCAAAATCCGGTACAGCATTCAAGAACAAAGCACATAGACATCAAGTACCACTTCATTAGGGAACATGTAATGAATGGAATTGTGGAACTTTATTTTGTTCCAAGTGAAAAGAAATTTGCAGATATCTTTACCAAGCCACTTGATGAATCCACCTTCACTAGGTTGGTAAGTGAGTTAGGTATGCTTAATTTTTCTTAAATTATTTTTGATAATTTTGCAAGTTGAAATACAGCCAGAAACTTAATTGATTCTTATGTTTTGGATGAAAATTTGGCTAAGTCAAAATCTACATCTCGACGGATGTTCATCATCCATCAAGTTTGATCATCCGTCGAAATAGAATAGCTTGTCAAAAACCAATTACTTTTCTGGATTATTTTAAACCCGGCGGATAATTGCTTTATTCTCATTCGTCGATTTTCCTACATCTTAGCCGTTAAAATTCTGAACATTATCCATCGGACTTACTTACAGTCTGTAAGTATATCACGACGGATAATTGACGGAATTTTGACAGTTTATTTTATTTTTAAACGGCTATTTTGGGCAATTTTTATTGTGTTTTTAATTTTTACCTTTAATTTTTATCCCATTTTATTTGAGAATATATAAAAGCCTAATTTCAAGTTCATTTTAGCTTTTATCTTTCTCTATTGCAATTAACTGCTCTCTTCTTCCTCAAAGCAAAACCTTCTTTCTTTCTGCAACTTTCCTTGCTTAACAATGGCACCAGTAGTCAAGATCATGTCTTAGTCAGGATTCATTCATGAGAAGAACAACTTCGTGGGTCTTGTGAACAAAGTGATTTCAGCCTCTGAAGATTATCACAAAATGATGAATTTTGTGAAGAGATGCAAGCTTAACTATGCCATGATGGAATCACCCACAATCTACTATGAAGTTGTGGAGGAGATGTGGACCACTGCTGTGTATCAGGAAACTGATAAAACCATAACTCTCTCCATTAAAGGTAAGGAAATTTGTATTAACAGTGACACTATCCAAGCATGCTTTAAATTTCCTGAAAACACTACTACTAAACCACACAGAGATGTTGATTTAGTTAACTTGCTTAATTCTATTGGCTATGCACTTCCTACCACTAAATTAAGTGAAATTAGGAGGCTAGGTCTTAGGAAAGAGTGGAGCTTTCTGTGTGATGTAGTTACCAAGGTGTTTTCTGGTAAAATAAGCAACTTTGACTCTATCAATACTGCTATGCTTAGCATGCTCTACATGCTGCTTATTCATAATTACTATAATTTTAGTGATGCTATCATGTTTGAGTTACGCTACAAGTTAGGAGAGATTAAAAAGAGATCTAGGCATGTCTATTATGCTAGATTCTTTATGATTATTGCTAACCATATTTGTGAGGATCTTGTGATTGAGAACCCAACCAACAAACTGGATTGTTGGGTTCAAGAAAGAAGAGTAATTGCAGATTTAAATAGAGCCGATCACCACAAGGAGGTGCCCCTTATTTATTTGCCTATCATGGAGGGCCCTCGGGTAAGTGAGGTAAATACTTCTGTCCCTACTCCTTCTACCTCTCAAGTTTCTTTGCCATTGACTGTGGCTATGGCATCTGTGTCAATGACCCAACAGATGCCTACCCAAGCCACAAAATCCAAAACTTCAAAATCCAAATCAAAGAAACCACACTCTGGTGTCTCTCAAAAGATGCCAGTTTCAAAATCTACCAAAAATAAAGAGGGGAGTGTGAAGGGTGGTGAGATTGGTGAGGGACAGGGTGAACATCAAAGAAGCCCTAAGAATAAGGATGGTGAGGTGAGTGTACCCAAATCTAGCCAAACCACAGTTTCCCAACAAATTGTGGTGCTTAATAAGGAAATTAGCGCATCTCTAGTTTCATCCTCTCAAAAGGATGCTACTATTGAAACAAGCTCCCAACCAGGAGCACAGGCCAAAAGGGTTTGGGACACAGACTCACCCCGGACTTATATAAGAAAGAAGAAGTCTAGAAAACTTGGGGATGCACAGGGATCGTACACAGTGCAAACTGTAGCTAAAGACTCAGTCACTACACCTTCTCAAACTCAGTTTGATGTGGCTCCAATAAATGTAGAGTCACAGCCAAAATCTCTAACTATAAACATCTCACACACACTAGATACACAAAACTCTCCCACCAATTCTCTGGATGTGGATATGATTCACACATCAATTCCTCATTCTCCTTCTTTAACTCTGTTGGAGAAGCCAAAATTCAATGCAAGTGAGCATCATCTTCTAGATGATCTGTTGGCTCACCTGCCAATTCTTTCAGAAACTATTGAGACTTTTTTGCCTAAATTATCATCAATCTGCACGGAGTCCATAATAGTCTCTACTCCAAACTCTAAAATTTCCTCTATTCCGATGGATATTGTTCATCCATCGGCTAGTGATTGTATCCCGACGGATGTGCCTAATAGCAGTCATCCGTCGGCTATCCTAACTACTACCCCGATGGATGTTCCTCATCTGTCGGTACTCACTACAGAAGCTGAATTTTCAATAATTGTTACAAGTGTAGATGAGCTAGTAGTTGTACAATCACTCCTAGGATTGAGGGAATAGAGTAAACAGAGTGAGAGGCTGAGTTGCTCTCGGGAAAAAGGAGAGGAAAAGAGAGAAAATATGCAGGCTGTTTCTTCCAGCCTGGAAAAAGTGAGTGATGGGAGTTCCACCTTAGTAGGTGAAGGTGAGGGTGTGAGGGTGGTGAGCCAAGGGGAGCCCTTGATGCAAGAATATAGAGAACATGAGAGAAATGTAGGTACTGAAATTTGGGAAGAGCCTATTATTAGTGAGTGAATGGATGTCAACGAAGCTGACAAGAAACAGCTATTTCAGCAAGATTATCAAGCTTTCTTAGATTCTGTTTCTTTTGATGCTGAGTCATTTACTCATCATGTTCCAGCTTATCAAATCCTAGCTGACCAGGGCAATGAGGCAGCTGAGAGAACTTTGAATCTGGTGCACACAATTGCTTCTATGCAAAAGGCCAAGGATGCAATAAATGCCTTTCATACTACAATTGGTGTAGATTTTGATTCTCTCAGTTGTGAATTTAGACACAGTGGTAGAGATGATGAAGAAGAGGAGCCCATGGATTTAGGGGGAGAAGCTGGTTCAAACAGGTATGTAAATACTCCATTATGGATGTTTAGCAAAGAATGCAGTGAACATCATTTGAAGTTAACCCTGATCTCTCTCATCAAACAGACCAATACAGCTCTTCAAGCCTCCACAGATGCCAAAACCAAAAGTCTGCTACAAGCTCATATCAACTCTCTTCAATTACATCAAATATTAAATATCAAATAGACTAAGGAGGTAGATGTAGTCAAAGCCTCCATAGCTGATATCAAGAGAAATGTATCTGAAAGACTGGAGTCTAAGCTTCCTGAAGCTACAATGAGAGATCTACATCAAAGACTCAGGAAGGAGTATGAAACAAACTCCAAAATTGATGTTGTTAGCAGAATGGTGATTAACCTAGAGAGTGAGCTCACTAAAATCAGACTCAATCAAGCTCATCAAACTATGCTTCTTCAACAGCTGGTGGCTGCACATACCAAACCTAAAACTTCTCAACTTGATGCTAACAAAAAGGGGGAGAAAGGCTCAATTACCTCAGTTAGTCAAGGTGCTGCAAGTGAGGGGGAGGCAGTGCTAAAGATAAATGTCAGCAAGGTAATTATTTCAGAAATCACCTTCACTAAGCCACCAGTGATGGACAGTATAGATTTGATCAATCTCAAGGTAGCTGAGCTGATGAAAAGTGGGAGGAATTTGACACATCACTTCTCTCAAGTCAAGCAAATCTCAGTGAATGAAATGAGTCTGGGTGATATGGAAAAGGGCCAACCTTCATGTATAAAATCTCCAAAAGCCAACTTGGTTTGGAAGCCCAAAAGAAATTATCCAAAGTCATCTGACAAGAACCCCTTGGATCTTATGTTTGAGACTCCAAGGCCAGATAAAAGAAGCGGTTGGCAAGGTCCATTGCATTATTCAAGGATCCAACTGACTTTGTACCAAAGAGAAGAATTGTTAAAATCTACAGGAATGGGAAAGAAATCTGTGTGGTGGCTGGACACCCTCAGTTTGTAGAAGCTAAGAAGGAAGAAAAAGAGAGAATTAAACAAGAAAAAAAGCAAGCTGCTTTAGATGCTAAGAAGCTCAAACAGAAGAAAAAACAAGCTGCTATAGTAGCCAAGCTCCATGCTGTAAAAACTGCAACTGAGATTTCGGAGAAACAACCTGTGATAGCTGAAGCCCAGGATCAGAAAATGCACAAGGAACCTTAACAGAAAAAGAAGCCTAGATACAAAGTCAAGGCCAAAAGAAGATTGGACTTCAATGATGATGAGATGGAAGTTTACATTCCCAACCAGTCTACATCTAAACCTCAAACATCCAAGCCCTCAGTGGTGCATAAGGAATTTAAGGTGGATCCTCCAAGGAATTATCATGGTGAGCCAATAGTTCCCAAAGATGAGCCAGTAGAATGGGATAACTTGCCTCTTCCTGAGCTAAATTTACCAATATTCAGTAAGTTAAAGAAGACAAAGTTAAGAGCAATCAAGAAAGTCAAGCCTGTGAGTCTCAAAACCAAAACCTTAACCAAAACTCAACCAACTGTCAACAAGGGAGATCTTCTATATATCTGTGACATCAAGGAATTTTCAGATATAAATCTCTAATAGAAGAAGTAAGAGCAATTGATGCTCACATAAATCTCCCTGAAAGACCGGTGTTCAAATACAAAGGTGGGAAAAAGATTATATGGCCCCTTCGCAGGATTCTTCAAGAAAGCTGTTCTGTTTTGATAAAGATCTTCTCATCTTTCAAGAAAATTTTTGGATTCAATATGACTGCCAAGAAAATGGTTCTAAAGAAGATAGAAGAATTAATGAGTAGAAAAGCCTCAGATGCACTCCCAATGACTCTATCAATTCCCATCGTAGGAAATACAGTGCACTTGAGGCCTTACTGGCTGATGGAATTCATGGATGAAAAAGGTGTTAGGAGATTCTTTAGACTGGATGACCAATTGAGCATCTCAAGCAATGAGACTCTATTGGAAATGCAAGAAAAGTTGGATCTATCAAATGCTGAAGAATTTGAATTTCACAGACAACTCCAAAATCAAATAGAAGAAAATAACAGGAAGCTTGGGAAGAAATCAAGACAATCAAGGAGATAGATCACCTCTGCTCAGACTAGAGGAGCACCTTGAAAAGGATTGTGAGAACTCTTTGTACACTTTACTTTTGTTCAATTTTTAAATAAACTGTAGCACTTACTAGTTTTATCTACCATAATTCAATCTGGACATTTAGGGTATTTTATTATCATCAAGTTTCTCTTAATTTATGGCTATAATTCCAATAGACATAAATTGGGGGAGATTGTTAGGAATATATTGTGAACTTGATGATAAGTTGAACAAAACACCCTAGTACATTTAACTTAGTGTTTTATAACTCTCGACGGATGTTCTACAATAGTCTCGACAAATGAACTTTATAGTCCCGACGGATGACCAGTGAACATCCATCGAGAGTGTAGCTTATGTAATAATAAGTCTTGTAGCACATGTCTGCAAATAACAATGCATTAGTTGAGTAGATGTTGTAGGATTCTTTAAGTTATGTTGACTGCTAGATTGATATGCAGAATAGGTTGGCTAATTGTAAATATGAGATGTCTTGTAATTCTGTATAAGTGAAATAGAGTCAAGTGGCAGAAAGGCTCCCGATGGATGATCTACAAAGGCTCCCGACAGATAATCAACTAGGAGTCTGACGGATGACCAATATAGTCCCGACGGATGATCATATTCCAAAAGAGCAGTGGACAGAGACAACACAGTCACATACGTCGGGTGTTTGCAAAAGGAATGTGGCAGCCTAATTGCAGGATTTAGAGAACAAAGAAGCATTACCATTTTAATGCAATTATGAAGAGATTCAAATATGCTGGATAGTGTAATGAAGTAGCATGCAATTAGACTAGAAATAATTTTTTGTTTTACTTGTTTATCTTTTTATCATGTAACTTGGTGGTATATAAACCAAGTATAGCAAGTAGAACAAATGACTGAGAAAATAAGTATTATTTTCAGAGAGACAGAAAATGCTGTATCTGTTAAGCATCTCTTTGTAATTCAGTAAGTTCATTTGTAAGCAGCTGTGTGCTATTCAAGCATCACAGAGTTCTCATCTTAATATATATCTCCGGTGGATAAGTTCAAATCCACCATAAAGTTTTAAAGCCTTGTGTTTTATTTCTTTGTGTTTGATTTTCATATCTTTATCATTCCGCAACATAGAAAAATCTACACAGTTATATTATTAAGTAAGAACAGTTTTAAAATCAGAAAAAGGAACTAGAATTACATTCAACACCCCCTTCTGTAATTCTTGTTGCATTATTTGGGAATAACATAATGGCACCTCTTCAACTGGTTCAACGGCATCATAATTGGAAGGCTTTAGAGACTCGATGATGTCCCTGGGGTCTACCTCAACAACCTGATTAATTGAGGTTTCTGTTTGGAGAATTTTCGTCGGAATTGGTGAGCTTATATAACATTGCCTTGATGTTTTCTGATCTCCGCTCATCTCCCCGACTCCAAAGTCTGTGATGAACTTCATCTTTAAGTAAGGAACGGAAATTATGGTTTTCAATGGCCCTAAAGTAGTTATGCCAATGATTGCATTGTAACCGGAGATTGCATTTATGACATGGAATTTAACCACCATCTGCCATGTTTGGCATGGAGAAGATCCAAAGAGTACAGGCATGTCAATCACCGCAACTACCTTTACCTCATTTCCTATAAACCCATACAGGGGTGCATCCCGGGCATCCTTCAATTTCCTATCGCCAATATCTATGCTTTTGAAGGCACTGTAATAGAGGATATCCACAGAGCTGCCATTGTCGACAAGAATCTTTTGCACTGTATTTGTTCCTA
Source organism: Apium graveolens (assembly GCF_009905375.1). NCBI lineage: Eukaryota > Viridiplantae > Streptophyta > Magnoliopsida > Apiales > Apiaceae > Apium > Apium graveolens. The sequence continues at coordinate 91,182,627 of NC_133652.1, forward strand.
TTTTTGTGGTAATCACCAGCACATCTTGGTGATCTTCAATTACTCTATCACCATGATCTTTTTCTGAAAAAGAGATGATGGGAGAAGGATTTCTCTTTGGTTTCTTAGACTCAATTCTGTACACCTCTCGTGCATATAATTTTCTTGACCTATTAGAATTTCCTCCTACTGAATGACCTCCAGATATGAAGTCAATTACCCTATCTTGGTCATATTGCTGTTGATGAGACATGTCATCCTTAACTGCGAAGTGAGCGAGCTCTTCGCTCTGGACCTTATCTTCTATCAAATTTTTTAGTTGGTAGCACTTTTTTGTTGTATGCCCTGTATCCTCATGATAGTCATATAATTTGTTGCTCGGAGGTCTGTTTGGGTTCATGGGTCGTGGGGGTCGGTACCCTGAAGATGCCTTGAGGATGGCTAAGATTTGAGTCTTATCGATGCTGAGTTTTGTGAAGTCTCGCTCTTCACGAAGTCTAGGGAGCCATGGTCTTTGCTTTACTGGCGATGTCCGTGTTGTTGAAAGTTCATCTGAACCTTTCACGGGCTTTTCGTCTTGCTTACTTGTGGCGGGCGATCTTCTAGATGGCTCTTTTTCACCTCTACGGCCTCCCTTGCGATAATCCCATTGTGATGAGCGTTCAGATGACCTGTTGCTTCTAGAGACCTTGTTGCTTGTATGCTTCCTACTGCTTCTTGGAGGGTTAACCTGTGTTCGAACGAGTCAATGGCTGCTTGGAGGGTGACAGGGCTTTTTTCAAAAAATTCTTCGAGCAGTAAATTGTGTTTACTCCTGTCAACTCCCGCTGCAAGATATGTTAAGGCCAGATTTTCTATCAAATCCGGAATTTTGATAGTCTCATCCTGATACCGATTGATGTATTCTCTAAGACTTTCATTGGACCTTCGACGAATGTTTACAAGTGATGCTGCTATTTTTCGCCCTTTCTTGTTTGTGGAGAACCTGGATTTGAATTTATTTTTCAAAGTGGTCCACGATTCTATTGAACTTGGTGGTAGATTATTGTACCACATAAGAGTTGGTTCTTTCAGTTTTGATATTCATAGGAAACACGCCCTTCGGAGACCTCCATAAGCTCTCTCTGGAGGCGAGCTATTTCTCGCTTTTGTCTTACTCTCTTGAGTAAAGTTCTTCGTTCAACATCCAAACGGTGTAACTCATCGTCGACCTCCACCTCCATGGCATTCATGTCGAGCTTTGTAGAGTCCTTGTCTTTTTGGCGTTTTATTTTTTTAAGATGGAGCCGTGCGTCACTAGTGAGCACCTGTTTACCTTGCGGAGTGAGAACCCGAGTTCTCTTGTCTTCAGATCTGTGTGCCTCGAGTTGCAACGGATCATCTAGGAATAAACTCTTCGGGGCAGCGGAGCTTTGTTCTTCTCCATTTGCTTGATACTAGCTATTTCACGAGTGTTTGGATTTTTGCTTGTGCTTTGCTGGTTATTTACCATTTTTTGTTATTTGTGTGCTGTTTCTAGGAGGAGGTTAAAACTCCTTCTATCTCATTGTTGAAGTATAATATTTAGATCCCTCCTTTTCATGTGTGTTTACAAGTTTATTTATACTATATAAGTGGGTCTTTTAAATGGTTTTTTTAGTATGTGGGCTCAGGCCAACACTGTTTGCCGGCTATTACCTATCAATGACAACTCAATACATAATATGCAATGTACTAGCAACTGTAGCGCTTGAAAAGAAATGAATCAATCTTAAGTTAACCGGGAAAATGAGACTTCAAACTATCTTCATAAGACACCATTCAACAAAACCGACAATCTTAAGTTTCTTGAATCCCAATATGAGCTCAATTTTCATCAATGGCAACAAAAGCAGTACCAGAATGAGCAAGAACATTGGTGGGAGACCCCGTCTCAAGTCAATTTTAAGTAAAACGTCTCCTTTCTTGATCAGTTCTTTATATGTCGAAAAAATGCCAATTGGAAGGGTCCTTTCCATTGTGTCCAGGCCAAACATACAAGGAATTACGGTTCACAGATGTAGCATACCGTACTGCGCTACTGCTCCTCCGAGTAGTGGAGAGGCTGTTGCTGTAAATCTTTTCCAAAATAATCTTTACAATTTAGAGTAACAAAGTATATATATCCACGAACTTAGTCATTTGAAATTATATCATGTAAACCACTAAAATCGAACAAGCCTGGACTTGAGTCTCCTATCCCTTCCTCCAAAAAATTCACGTCTCCTTCAAATGCAAAGTTATTAGATTCAGATAAGTATGTGGTTACTGGCTGATCAATAACTGGGTTCACCATGCTACCAGGAAGTGAAGGAAGTTGTTGATTAGCACCCTCGAGTGTCTCAGATAGTGAAGGTGGTACAATATTATATCTTGGAGGGGCATGATCTTGGTCTAGATTCCAAAATATTTCAGACGGTACTGATGGAAGAAGATTTTGATGGTCCAAAATATTGTCATTGAGTGGCATAGTAGATACATCGGGTGTCACATTCCATTGTGTTTCTGATAATAAAGGTGGCAATGGACTTTGTTGGTTCATGACAGGGGCAATAGGGTCTGAAGTGTTGGAGTCTGAATACAAGTTCCATGGTATGTCAGACGGTAATGGCGGGAGAGAACCTTCTATCTCGTTGAAATTGTTGTTTACTAGATAAGAATTCATGTTCGAATTCGGATTTGAAGGTGCTGATAATGAAGGTAGAGAATTTGATGTATGATTGTTGGAGAAAATCTTCTTGATCATATCCAAATCTGCATTCTCAAGCATCTCCCAGGGCATTGATTGCAAACAATGTTGTTGCTCTAAGTATGCGCCTGTGCTCCTATCTTCAGTCTCATTTGTCCTATATGTCTCCTGTTGATGGATGAAATTGATTGGATCATCCTCAGTATTTGTCTGCAGTTGTTGCCAAGAAATTTGTTCATCCTCACCAGTCTCCAATTGTTGCCAAGAATTCTCGACATGAAATCCTGATAAAGAAGGCAATGAAGATTCTCCAAGCTGATCTTCAGTATTAAAATTTGGCAGTGGCGGCAATGAAGTATCTTGACAATAGTTATCAATGTTAGAATATGGGAGTGGTGGTAATGCAGATTCTTGAAAATGAAAATCATTCCTCTTTGCTGGATAATTTTCTGCGGGAACAATTTTAGATCTGTCAGAACCTCCAAGAAAAAGTGATTTTCCATCACTAGCAATCGTAAGTCCTATAAATGGACTATTATTAGTGCTTGATGCCATGGCATAGTCAGTAGGAGTGTTACTGGTCGGCCTTCCATTCAAAATGCTCAGCAACTTGTTTCTCGTATCATCATAATGACCTTGAATGTTCCTGTTTGCCTCGGTCATTTGATTAAATTGATTTGCCATATTTCCAGTGCTGACACTCAAAGATGATATATCAAAAGATGAATAAGACGGTGGTGCTAACCGGACTCTGGAGGTACCAACTGCCGAGCCTAGTCCGTAGATTGAAGAATGACTTGAAGATGTTGAAAGAAAGTTTCTTGGTGCAAGTTCAGAATAGCCTAAATAATGATGCTGAGAAGTTCCTAGTAAAGAGTCATATGCATATGGTGCTCTAGTACCATTGGTTTCTATGTTCGATCCCTGGTAGTACTTGTCCATTCCCTCTTGAACTTTTTTCAAGCAGATTCTGTATTTCTGCACAATTCAGGTAGCGTCAATTATCTGGTAACATCAATTGTGTCCGGGAAAATTTTTCGATGAAGAAAGAAACATGCAACCCAGATTAGTTGTTATTGAAGATAATAACAAGTATTGAATGAAACCAAATTTATTCTATACCTGTGGTAACTGAGTATCCATAGTATTTTATTTTTCCATGTACTAGAGCTCAACTTAACAAATGTAGGAATGTTATGTATTCTCACTTTCACTTATTTTTTTGGAGATGCATCAGCGAAAGGCGAAGAGTTATTATGGGGTGTTATAGCCTCTGATATGAGATTTACTGAGCATATAAATTGTCTGTCATATTCTCTTAAAATGTTAATAAAAGATTAGATACTAATCTCGCAGATTTTGTATGGTCTGTAAGGTAATACATGCATCAAGTTTTAAGTTTCACCGCTCGTGCGTAATAATATTTAAGGAGATTAAATAAAGTCATAAATTTCTTCCTGTCTATGCCATCATCTAAGAATATCAGTACAAAAAACGATGAACAAGAAAGTACCTGCAAATGGCTGGCAACATTTTCCCTGGTTAGTCCCGGGACATTCATCACTTCTACGATCTTCTTGGGGAAGGCCCCTATAAACACAAATACACATATATGGAAACTAATTTGATTGGAATCAAAGTGCATGCATGAATCAAATCAAATGATAATAAGAATAAGCGAACTTACTATCATGACCTATTTGTGCAATGGCATCCAAGAATTTTTGATGCATTTCACTAGTCCAAATGAGTCTTCTTTTCTTGTGAACATGAGAATCATCTTGATCACCATTGTTATCTGGATCACTAGAACTCTCTTTACGTTCTTTCCTTTTTGCATTCTCAGATGTCGAATTTATTTCATCACCTGAGGATGTATCTGTTTTATTACTTGGCTCAACTCCACTTTTTTTGTTAAGCTCCTTGTCATCCATACTCGAACCTTTCACAAAACACACGTTTATCCAGTTAATGAGGTGTATAAAATGGAATGAGTATACATAATAAAATATACATGAACAATAATAAGATTTTGATAGGAAGCAATGTGTAGATATTAATATATACCTTCAAAAAGTGCAATCTCAAGGAGAAAAGCTAGGATGTATAATAAGCTGAACTACTATTGACGAAAAAACTGCAGATTTCTTTGATGAATATAGATTTATCGAAATATTGTAACTTTGTTGAATGCATAGCACTGAGACAGACTAGACTGAAGAAGACGTAAGAACAGATCACTACAAGAATTGGAAAATGCTCAGACTTCAATTTATAGACATCCCCAGCCTCATCCCCTTAAAAAATTATATATAGAAAATCATAAGCTAAATTTCATAATACAGTAAAAAAACGATATCACATTTTAAGAAATAATTGAGAAATGATCTATAGATAATTTCACCATTACGTTACGCTCCCAAAAGATGCTCTCGGATTCAACTATATCATATATATATATATATTTTTTTAAAATTAGATAATAAATTTTATTGTGTAAAAGTTACAAAATATAACATCACATTTAGTAATTCGATATAGAAGAATATTTGATATGTTTATAAAAGAAATACATATGATATAATTTTTATACCAAACTTAACTTTTTTAAAAGTTCTATCATCTACCTGTTGTTAATAAAATCAATTCATTTCTTCTATCTCGCGTTTATATATTGTATTCCATCTCCCCAAAACGCTTATTTTGAAAAATATTCGAATAATTATATCTTCTAATTTCTTCCAATTTATGCCCTATTTTTTAGTATAAAATTTCATTGCAGATGAGAATATATAGGAATGAGATTAGGTAAGAATGGAATGCATATGAAAATTGGAAAAATAGAAAGGAATGGAATAATGAAGAAATTCATGTAAAATTCAAATAATACATATAAAATTAAAACAATATTTGAATATGAATAATCTCTAATAGAAATTCAAGACTGGGTAAGAGATAATTTTTTCTATTATTCTAAATTAGGAAATTAGTTTAAAAGACTTTTTTATATGAAACATGTGTTAGTGTAATACATGAGCTAGTGAATCTATCCCATGCAAATGATACGAATATGTTGTTTATCTGGGAGCATCTACAGAGTTCGGGTGAAAAAGAAAATACACCAATACAAAAGGGGATATAGAATAAACAGAAACAAATGGTAAAAAATTAGTTAACTTTGAATTTTGATGTATATCCTAAATTTTAACAAAAGTATGTAATAATAAATCTTCTTTTTTACTTCAAGAACACCAGAAAAAATATGCATAATTAGTAGGGGTGAGCGCGGTGCGGGCGGTGCGGTTTTTTACTCAAACCGCAAACCAAATCGCACATGCGGTTTGATCAAATTTCCAAACCGCAACCGCACCGCGTACCCTCAAAAACCGCATAAACCACACCACAAAAATGCGGTGCGGTGTGGTGCGGTTCACTACGGTTTATACATTACAAGTTCAAAAATTTAAAATAAATACGAAACTTAAATTAAATAAATTTCCGAATAATATAACAAAGTCGTCAATATTCTTCAATAATACAAATTAGAAATTCGACACTGTAAAGTTTAACGTAGAAGTTTGGCTCGGCAATTAAATGAGTTCACTATTAAATAGTTGGTTTTGTACTATGTGTCTCATTATTTTTGAAAAAAACACAAATATGATGATCACCACGCAACAATTGATCTTGCAGAAAAAAGATGATCACTAAGCAAGTACTCCTATGATGTTAAATGGAATCAAACTTAATAAATGGAATCATGAAATATAACTAATATATATATATATTAAATATTGCGGTGCGGTGCGGTTTGAACCACATTTCAGAAATTTAAAACCACAACCCGCACCGCACCGAAAATAATGTTCACGATCAACTTGTTTAAACCCAAGACGAACACGAGTTTGCTCACGAACAATCGAGCTGAGCCGAACTCGATCCGAGTCGAGTTATCCACCTATAGTTCGCATACATATTTTTTAATCAACCAACCTTAATATATAATTTATAATTTTACAAGTTAAAAGGAGTTCAAATACTAATTTTATCTTACAATTATATACAAATACTCACATTTTACACTTGTTTCAACAAATTTCTTATCTAGCTCTTCCATGAACGAAGGTATTTATAACAAATGTTCTTGGCCTCTTGGGTGTGTTTTGTTTACTAAGAAGAAAGAACGTGTATTATGTAAGATGTCTGATGGCACTACTTGTTATGGATGCGGGATGCCTAATAAATAAGATGTACATGAAACTATGAAAGCAAAGAAAATGATTATGAAATCAAGTCTTCCAACTTCATGTCATGAGTCACAAACATATCCACTTCTAGCTCCCGAAATTTGAAACATTTCCCTGTATAACCTAGTTTTGTGTTCACTTTCCCAAACTAATCTACTTTGTTCAATTCTTCCCAGAATAACCTATTTTTTTCAACTCTTCCCAAACTAACCTAGTTTTTATATTTTCTAACATTTAGTTATAATTATAAATTATACAATATTATTAATATATATACAGGGGCAGGTTCGATGGAGTCCCCTATTTCATTGGAGTCCTTGGAGTTCATATATGTTCTGCAAGTAAAATATAGCTTAATACTTATTTTCTTTATCATTTTTTTTAGATTGTTGCAAAAAGTATTATTTTTCGAATGATATTTTACAAATATCATAATTTTATTGAAAATCTTGCAGATTGCATAGATTTAACAAGTAAAACATTGTAAAATATATTATATTACAAAACATGCTTAGTTTGCAGAACATAAATGTTCATGTTGCAGAACATACATATTGTACTTGTAAATATATGAGATTTGCATGATTTTATTGAAGTAATGATATTTGTAAAATATGTTTTACAAGATAACACGTTTTAGAAGATATTTTATTTGCATAACATAAATGGACTCCGAGGACTCCAATTAAAAGGTGGACTCCATAGAATTTTTCTATATACATATACATATATTGAATCAAACAACTTAATAAACTAAAATACATAGACATAGACAGAATATTTTTATTTAAACCGAAGACAATACATTCATGGTTAGTAAAATTAAACAACTTAATAAACTAATACCTTAAAATTAAAAATGTACCATCGATACTGATAACTGGTCGAGCATGTTGCCACCCCTATATCATCGATTAAATGTCCACCACACACGTTTACAAACAGATGTAGCGATGAAGCAATAGTTCCTGGATTATAGTACATCAATGCACTTAAAAATGTGGAGGGGTTTATTTTGTAGTCAATTTCGGACCTTAAAATACTATAGCTATACATAATATTTTTTTCGAGATTTTTAGTTTATTCCAAAATAGAACGTTAGTAATTGAATACCGAAGAAAAAAATGAAAAAAAAATATATCAAAACATGCTTTTTAAAGCCTTGAATATGCCTCCACAAACAAGTTTTTTTAATTGCTCAAACAAGAAATATGCGAAACAAAATAGAAAAAAAAATTATAATATGCATTATATTTAACCAAGTATTAATGAATTACTGTATTTTAATATTTTTATTTATTATTGAAAATATTATATTAAAAAATTAATTCAGCATATATATAAATATATAAATTAATAATATTGTATAATTTATAATTATAACTAAATGTTAGAAAATATAAAAATCAGGTTAGTTTGGGAAGAGTTAAAAAAAAGTAGGTCATTTTGGGAAGAATTGAACAAAATAGGTTAGTTTGGGAAAATGAACCCAGAACTAGGTTAGACCGGGAAAGGCTTCCCGAAATTTCAGATTAGTCATAATGTTTATATTTATTTCAAGGAGAACAAACTATTAGGTGTATCATTTCTTCATTTTTATTTAAAAAAAAATGAAATCTAAATTTTTTAAACAAGTAATTAGTAAATATTTATTATTTGTTATATATATAAATTTTATCCGAGCCGAGTCGAGTTTCCGAGTTGAAGCCGAGTCCGAACCGATTCCAAGCTAAACGTGCCGAGTCTGAGTTGAACGTACAAAAAGCTCGGCTAGGCTCGTTTACTAATCCGAACTCATTTTTATGTTCATGATCGGCTCGTTTAAGAAAACGAATCGAACCGAGTTCATTTAAACGAGCTGATCTCGAGTTTTACCCACGAACGACTCTGTTCATTTGCAGCCATGTACTGGACGCATTAACTTTGTAATTGCAATCTTGAAATGGTATGCAGCATCACTTGGTCATCATGTCCTTGAAAGCATATTTAACTTTATATAAGGACAAAGAGTGAACTTACATAAACCGAAGGTGTGGCATTCTAATTAATGTTGATGCCTGCGACTTATGACCGTAAGATGTAATAGGGATGCTAAAGGGTACATCACTCTAACTGACCGGGCTTAAAAGCCACCACCGTCCAGCGAGGACAGACTTTTCGGAGACTACTTGGAAGCTCTATAAATGAAGTTTGCAATGCCAAGCTCTGCACATTATTACAATCTTCATCATCTGGAATACATAGACGCTAGTCTTAAGCAGGTCCACTACTTGCTTTGCAAATTTAAAGAGTCTAATTTAAAAGTCTAGAGCGCATAAAAGTCTTCTCCTCTCTTGTTTAATACCTAACTAAAATAGAACTCCCGTTAATAAATCAATGGAGAATGAAGGCAATTCTTCTTTTTCGCTCATCTCCATCTTAACTTGGTAGCTGTTATGCCCTGCTTTTAGCATAGGTCCTAAACAGGCCCAATGAGCTTTGTATTATAAATCAAACAGAAATGGGCCTAAAATTAATGGCATATATGAGCCCAATTTAAGATCATACAAAGTCTCACGAGGAGAATTCATTTGAACATGGGGCACACCATTGACCCCAAGAAATAATATAGTCACTAAAAGGATCGCCATTATTATTGATAGTGGGTCTATTTAGGGACAGAAAATACACGAATACAAAAGAAAATACACGAATACAAAAGGGGATACAGAATAAAACAGAAAGAATAATAAAAAACTAGTTAACTTTGAATTTTGATGTATATCCTAAATTTTAACAAAACTATGGAATAATAAATCTTCTTTTTTACTTTAAGAACACGGGAAAAAATATACATAATTAGAACCAACAATATACAGGACTGGAGCTTCAGACGAACATACACGAGCCAAGTTCTTTCCAATCGAGCCGAGTTCAAATCTTTTTAAAAACGAATAAAGCCAAGTTTAATAACCGAGCCGAAAATAATGTTCACGATCGACTCATTTAAACCCGAGCTGAACACGAGTTTGCTCACGAACAATCGAGCTGAGCCGAACTCGATCTGAGTCGAGTTGTCCACCAATAGTTCGCATACATATTTTTTAATCAACCAACCTTAATATATAATTTATAATTTTACAAGTTAAAAGGAGTTCAAATACTAATTTTATCTTACAATTATATACAAATACTCACATTTTACACTTTTCAACAAATTTCTTATCTAGCTCTTCCATGAATGAAGGTATTTATAACAAAAGTTCTTGGCCTCTTGTTAGGGAGAAATCACGCACTAATATTCACGCAAGTATACGCATTCGTAAGTAATATAGAATACTTTCTAGTTCGTTCCCTCAGAGACTCAGACTAATTTATTGTCTAATTTAACTCACTCACCAATGTATGACTACTTCTCAATGTTAAGATAATAACACTTAAAATTGTTGATTAAATATTAACTATAATTAACTACTTAATTAACCACTTAACTAACACTTCAATTTATCAATAATAAAACACTCATGAGATCACAACTTCATTATTACTTCCTTCTATAGCCATAATTATTACCTTTAGCATGTGACAGTGATGATATTAATCGAATAACACGAAACTGATAAAAGCCAACTTTCATTGTACTAATACCATTCTACCAAACATCCACAATTAAGATAGAAGTTGAATAGTCATCAATTATGTTGAGTTCTTATATGTCTACAGAAATTGACAACACAACGATTTAAGCACAAGTTATCCCTTTTTAATTACATAGGGCAAATAAAACTGTTAGAGTTACCCACTAATCATGCACAACATACATGAACCTATGCTAGCATGGCAAGTTCTAAATCTCAAGATCCACCGTCGCTTCACAAGAGATTAACACCCTATCTTATATGTTCGCGACGCACATAAGACGAATACGCACAACCAATACTAGATATCATGCAATCATCACATACTAAAGTATTAAACAATTAACTAAAGAATTCCATAATAAATCCGTTGCAACCCCATGATCACGATTAGCCCATAATAGAACTTATCGCCATCATGGGTTCATATGAAATCATGATAAACAAACACAAGAAAATAATAACTAACTGATTATATTAAAACAGAGTACGTCACAAGAGTAAATAAGTCAAAGCAAGAAAACTAGCATCCAACGTTACAACAAAACAAGAATCACAAGAATATATGCTTCCTCTTCGTTGATGTGTGCTAAATCGGTCTTCTTCCTTATCTCCTTCGCTTCTTGCAAAACACAATCTAAAACATAATCTCCTCTTAATACTCTATAAAAAACGTCTCAAATCTACCTATATAATAGTCCCATAAAACTCAGATTACATAGAAGTGGAAGCCAAACAGAAGTAGAAGTCTAAAATAATATATCTTTTTCCCCGACCCTGCGCGGCCGCTCAGCATTTCTGCGCGGGCGCGCAAAGCTGCTGCGCGGCCGCTCAGCATTTCTGCGCGGGCGCGCAGGACCCTTCTGGAAAAATTCCATGTTTGCTCCGTTTTTTCGCCGTAATCTGCCCGTTCTTTTCCTCTCGCAATGGTGAACACATGCCAAGGCTTATTCTTGATGATTCCTCCTCCGAAATGCAACTAATATCCTGAAATGCATAAACACTAGAAAAACGCATCAAATACACAAAATACTTGATTTCAAGACACCAATTTAAGCCATTTTAAGACATTCTAAGTGGTATAAAATGCCACTTATCACACCCCCAAACTTAAATCGATGCTTGTCCTCAAGCGTCACAGACTCAAAAACAAATAAAAATATGCATGAATGCAATCTATATGAAAATGCAACGATCCCCCTTACTACAATTAACCAACCAAATTGTCACGTCTCAACGAATGCAGTTAGACACTAAAGATCAATAAACTCATGCAAACGGACATACAGCCAGAAACGTGGTGTGTGCAAATGCTTAACAGATATGCTTCGGAACTAGACCAATTACTATGACTAGACTATCCTCAAGGCAATCCTACGATTATACAAAGAATAAAAATTCTAGGCACAAAGTGATATACAACACTACAAGAACTCTGGAGCTTACTACGGAATCATGCTTTTTATTTACAACTCATATGCTTATTTGACCGTGCAATGAGTGAGGTCCATAAAAGACTTATACAATGGTATCCATGTAACGAGCGTTAGGTTAGCGGATCCCAGACTCTAAAAGCCTTAGGTCACTAGGCACAAAGTCCCCTAAGAACTTAATAACTCGAATACCAAAGAGCCCACTCTTGATCAATTATGCAATTTATTTATTTTTTCTCTGAGCAAGTGCGTTTCGCTCCATCTTGCTCAACCCTAGACTACTCGCATAACATGCGAGCCGGCTACTAGCCATTTGACGCCTAGCCACAACTAGCAACAAATTCCATTTTTACTCCATTTTTTTTTCTTTTTGATGCCTTTACCACTAAGAACCTATTATCAAATTCTAAGCATAATAAATAGATTATCCTCGAAAATAATCAGATCATAACAACAATCTAGCCCTTAAGCATTCTCTAAAACTTAGTGAAAATACAAGTGCTTTTAGCATGCATATCAACCTACACAACTTAATAACACTTTAATGCTATCACTACACTCGCATCAATATCACAATTCAGTCGATAAATCATTGCAAAAGGGATCATGGTATATGCATGAGCTATATGATATGACAAACAAATAAAGCTATAAAAAAAACTCTATAGCAAAAATTATGCAACTATATGAACTAACTATCATGAATATGCAGCTATATGACACACACAAAATATTCCTTAACTACCACCCCCAAACTTAAAATCTTCACTGTCCCCAGTGAAGGTAGTAGAAAGGAACACAGGGTATACCTACTCGGAGTCATCATCATCATCACCCTCAGTGGGTGGAGTATCAGGCGGCGGGTATGCAGAGTCCTCACCAAAAACTGGCCACTGGATATCAGCTCCAAGGCCTCGAAAAGCAGTCCCTAACGCAAGAGTGAGCTCCTGAGCAAACCTGCTCTGCGTCTCATATATGGCATCCATCCGCCGTGAAAGCCTCCTATACTGGGCATCACCCATCCCAGCACCCTCCTGAGCTCTCGAAGAACTAGCCTCACCACGCCCTGGCCTGGCCATAGTAGCACCTCGTGCTGGACGTCCTCCTGGAAGACGATAACCCAGCCCATGCTCCTCAGGCTCACCACCGGTCCACTCCTGCATCCCATTCAGAGTGCCAGAATCTATCGGAGCTGCTGGCAACTGCAACTGCTCATGAGCCGGCCAGTTCACTCCTACTGCTCGGCATAGCTTTGTAACCGTGGATGCATAAGGGATGTTCATATGCTTTGCTCCCCTCAAAAACTTCAGAATTCCTTGGTAGATAAACTCACCAAGGTCCACATAGTATTCCTCATTCAGAATTCCCCACAACAGCTGTGCTCTCTCAACTGTGACCTCGTGTGCATGTGAAGAAGGCAAAATATTAGCACATATAAATGCATTCTATGCACGGGCATACCTGTTCATGGCGATCGCCGGAAAGTGACGATACTCATTATTGGCTGGACTGCGGTTCCAAACTGTGCCCGGTCGATAGAGAGTCGCACAAATCAAATCCAAGTCAAAGTCCTCAGCAGTCTTTTCATTCCAGTTCTCCTCCTCGGGCTTCCTCTCTCGCTGTCCAATCACACGGCGAATCGCCGCAGGATGATAATCAACCGTCAGCCCATGAACTACAGAAAACCCATTCTTTTCAGCCTTCGCGTTCGTGTAGAACTCGTGAACAACACTCATCGGTACTGCTTCGGGTGACTCACAAAAAGCTATCCACCCCTTCTCTGCAATCATGGGCAACAACTCACCATCCCTCCCTGATGGTAAAAACCCCCTCTCCTTCAGAATCGGCTTCCCCAACAGCCTAGTGTACTCCTCCTCCGCGGCTCTGTCAGTTAACCGAGGCCTTGCAGCAGTACCCCTTGATGAATCAGCAGTAGGAACTGTGCTGCTGCTGTCAATAGTGCGTGCTCTCTTGGGTGCCATTGATTTGTGAATAAAAGTGTGTAAGAACTGATTTTTGATGTTTATGAGAGGGTTTAAGTGTAGGAAGTTGTGGGAGATATGTAGGATAGGTGTATGTATATATAGGGTGTGGAGTAGGTTAAATTAGATTAGGAGTGGGGTTGAGGGATAAAATCATGGGGTAATGGGAAAAGAATTCATGGGTTTATGGGCTGTAATGGGTTTTTGTGTTTTTGTTTGTTTTTTTTTTCTGAACTGAAAAAAATTTTCTGGAACTCGACCCCTGCGCGGCCGCTCAGCATTTCTGCGCGGGCGCGCAGAAAGCTGCGCGGCCGCTCAGCATAGCTGCGCGGGCGCGCAGAGGGTCTCTGGAAAAAAAAAATTTCAGCCCCTTTTTTCTGATTTTTTTGTGTTTTTGGATAGGTTATTAACTTCTAAGGGTTCCGGTAACAACAATTCATGGGTTGCCTCCCACGCAGCGCTTCTTTTTCGTCATTAGCTTGACGTTCCGTACCTTTCTCAAGTAGCCAACAAAATGGCACTAACCACTTCTCGGTTTGCCATGTCCCCATAGTAGTGTTTCAACCGCTGACCGTTAACCTTGAATGCTTGGTCCGAATCATTCTCAAAAATTTCCACCGCTCCATGTGGAAATACAGTTTTGACAATAAAAGGTCCAGACCACCTTGATTTCAACTTCCCAGGAAAAAGTCGGAGCCGAGAGTTGAATAACAGAACTTGTTGCCCTGGCACAAATAACTTAGGATGTAGCTTCCTATCGTGCCACCTCTTCACCTTTTCCTTATACATTTTATTATTCTCGTACGCTTGCAGTCGAAATTCATCAAGTTCATTCAGCTGAAGCATTCTTTTCTTACCAGCTGCATCTAAATCCAGGTTCAATTTCTTCAATGCCCAGTAGGCCTTATGCTCAAGTTCCGCCGGTAGATGACATCCCTTACCGTACACCAACTGAAACGGTGACATCCCAAGTGGAGTTTTGTATGCTGTTCTGTAAGCCCAAACAGCTTCATCGAGCTTTAAAGACCAATCCTTCCTTGACGGACAAACAACCTTCTCTAGAATGCGCTTTATCTCTCTGTTAGACACTTCCGCTTGACCATTTGTTTGCGGATGATAGGCAGTAGCTACTCGATGATTCACATTATAACGCTGCATCATAGAAGTGAACTTACGGTTGCAAAAATACGATCCTTCATCACTTATGATTACCCGAGGCGTTCCAAACCTTGTGAAAATTTGCTTATAAAGAAAATTTAGCACTGCCTTTGCATCATTTGTCGGTAAAGCTTTAACTTCGACCCATTTTGAGACATAATCGACTGCCAGCAAGATGTACTGATTATTGCAAAGACGAGATAAAAGGCCCCATGAAATCGATTCCCCATACATCAAAGACCTAGACTTCAAGCATCACATTTAATGGCATCTCATCCTTCCTTGACAAATTTCCCACTCTTTGGCAACGATCACACCTTAAAACAAACTGATGAGCATCCTTGAACAAAGTAGGCAAGAAAAAACCTGCTTGTAGAATACGAGCTGCCGTCTTCTCACCTCCATAGTGTCCACCATAAACCGTGGAATGGCAGTCTCGTAATATCCCCTCCGTCTCACAGAACGGGATACATCTCCTGATGATCTGGTCAGCTCCCTGTCTAAACAAATATGGTTCATCCCACATATACCACTTCACCTCATGCAGAAATTTCTTCTTTTGCGCGGATGTCAAATTAGGAGGCATTATATTGCTGACAAGATAGTTTACAATATCTGCAAACCATGGTTCTTCCTCCTGAATTGCAAACAACTGCTCATCCGGAAAAGATTCATTGATTAACGTCCTATCTTGTGAAGTAGAATCGGGATTCTCCAACCTAGAGAGATGGTCAGCTACTTGATTCTCAGTACCTTTTCTATCTTTGATCTCTAACTCAAATTCTTGAAGTAAAAGCACCCAACGAATGAGTCTCGGCTTCGAATCCTTCTTAGAAACCAGATAGCGAATAGCTGCATGATCAGTGAATATTGTCACTTTCGTACCAAGCAGATAAGATCGAAATTTCTCAAAGCCAAAGACTATAGCCAAAAGCTCCTTCTCAGTAGTGGTGTAGTTCAATTGGGCCCCATTTAAAGTCTTACTCGCATAGTAGACCACATGGAAGAGATTTTTCTTGCGCTGTCCCAGAACTGCACCTACCGCATAGTCACTCGCATCACACATCATCTCAAACGGTTCTGTCCAATCTGGTGCTGTAATAACTGGTGCCGTGATCAAACTCTCCTTGAGAGTCTCGAATGCTGCCAAACATTCATCAGCAAATTTGAAAGGCACATCTTTCTCAAGTAAATTGCACAACGGCTTAGATATCTTTGAAAAGTCCTTGATGAATCGCCGATAAAAACCCGCATGACCGAGAAAACTACGGATTCCTTTCACCGAATTAGGTGGGGGAAGATTTTCAATGACTCCCACCTTGGCCTTGTCCACCTCCAGACCTTTGCTAGAGACCTTATGCCCAAGGATAATGCCTTCACGCACCATAAAATGACATTTCTCCCAATTAAGCACCAAATTAGTTTCCACGCATCTTTTGAGTACGGCGCGCAGATTATTCAAACATTCATCATATGAGTGTCCAAAGACGGAGAAGTCATCCATGAACACTTCGACGTTATTTCCAATCATGTCAGAGAATATAGCCATCATACATCTCTGAAAGGTGGTCGGGGCGCCACATAACCCAAACAAAACTCTACGAAAAGCAAATGTGCCAAATGGACAAGTAAAGGTAGTCTTTTCCTGATCCTCTGGTGCAATACAAATCTGATTATACCCGGAATAACCATCCAGAAGATAAAAATACTCATGTCCCGCCAATCTGTCAAGCATTTGATCAATAAATGGGAGAGGGAAGTGATCCTTCCTTGTGGCTTTGTTCAATTTTCTATAATCCATGCATACTCTCCATCCTGTAACTGTTCGAGTAGGGATGAGCTCATTCTTTTCATTTGCGACCACAGTGATACCTCCTTTCTTAGGAACACATTGTACAGGGCTCACCCACGAGCTGTCAGAAATAGGATAAATGATGCCTGCATGTAGCCATTTCAGAATTTCTTTCTTCACCACCTCCTTCATGATCGGGTTCAGTCTTCGCTGTTGTTCCACAGTTGGCTTACTACCTTCCTCTAACAGAATTTTATGCATACAATATGAAGGACTTATCCCCTTGATGTCTGCTATGGTCCATCCTATAGCCGATTTGAATTCTCTCAAAATCCTTAAGAGCTTGTCTTCCTCACTACCTAAAAGGTCAGCTGAAATAATAACAGGTAACGTAGATGAATCACCTAAAAAAGCATACCTCAAGTGTTCAGGTAATGGTTTGAGCTCTAAGGTAGGCGCTTCCTCTACTGATGGTTTGAGCTTCCCTTCAGCGTTCTTGAGGTCAGAAGTACCAAGAGATTCAAATGGTATATCCAGCTTTCGCTTCCAGGGAGAAGCGTTCAGATATTGTAATTGCTCGTTGTTATCTTCATCATCACTGTCAAATTCCCCCACTAAGGTCTTTTCCAATGCATCAGACATTAGCATGTGCTCGAGTTCCGAAGTAACTGCGGAATCAATCACATCCACTTTTAAGCACTCCTCATCTTCTGTAGGGAATTTCATTGCCTTGAATACGTTGAAGGTCACATCCTGATCTTGGACCCGCATAGTAAGTTCCCCTTTTTGCACATCTATCAAGGTACGGCCAGTAGCCAAGAAAGGCCTCCCCAAGATTATGGGAATCTTCTTATCTTCCTCAAAATCCAGAATAACAAAATCTGCAGGAAAGAAGAGCTTATCCACCTTGACGAGCACATCCTCAACTATGCCTCTTGGGTAAGTAATGGAACGGTCCGCCAATTGTAGCGACATGTATGTGGGTTTTGGATCAGGCAGATCCAACTTTTTAAAGATCGACAACGGCATCAGATTAATGCTTGCTCCCAAATCACAAAGGCACTTGTCAAAAGTTAGATTGCCAATGGTGCAAGGAATGGTGAAGCTTCCTGGATCTTTCAGTTTTGGTGGTAACTTTTGTTGCAGAACCGCGCTGCATTCTTCCGTGAGAGCAACGGTTTCAAGGTCATCCAGTTTCACCTTCCTTGAAAGAATAGTCTTCATAAACTTCGCATAACTAGGCATTTGTTCCAGAGCCTCGGCGAAAGGTATATTGATATGAAGTTTCTTGAACACCTCCAGAAACTTCCCGAACTGTCTATCCAGCTTTTGTTGCTGCAATCTCTTAGGAAAAGGTGGTGGAGGATAGAGCTGTTTCTCCCCTGTATTAGCCTCAGGCAGAGTGTGTTCAACAGTAGTCGTCCTTTGTTCCGCCGCTTTCTCCTTTTGCTTAAATTCTTCATCTCTAACTTCAGCTTCGACTTCTTTTGCCTTTTCAGCATCAGCTACTTTTCCAGACTTTAAGGTAATAGCCTTGACTTGCTCTTTAGCTTCCTTCCTGCCTGGTACTTCCGTGTCACTGGGAAGAGTGCCAGGTTGACGATTGAGCACTGCATTGGCTAATTGACCGATTTGATTTTCCAAGGTCTTGATAGAAACTGCCTGACTCTTGCACAATAGCTTAAGTTCCTCAAAATCCGCACTAGTAGGTGCAGTTGTACTTCCCTGTTGAGGAAATGATTGCCTTGTAGCATACTGCTGTGGTTGCTGGAATCCAGGTGGGTTAAACTGTTTACTCACTCCTTGCTGATATGGTGGCTGAATAGCATTCTGATTATTCCCCCAGCTGAAATTTGGATGATTTCTGTTGTTAGGATGATAGGTCGCTGGCACAGGCTGCTGTTGTCGCTGATAATTATTCACATATTGAACAGATTCGTTGACAAGAGAACACTGATCCGTAGCATGAGAACCTGCACAAAGCTCACAAACCATAGCTATTTGATTAACTCCATACGTAGCCAGAGAATCAACCTTCATTGATAGCGCTTGGAGCTGGGCTGCAATAGCGGTGGCTGCATCAACTTCCAGAATACCTGCGACCTTGCCTGACGTCATCCTCTGAGTTGGGTTTTGATGCTCATTTGCAGCCATCGTCTCGATAAGATTATAAGCCTCAGTATAGCTTTTAGCCCATAAGGCGCCTCCAGCTGCTGCATCGAGCATCGGCCGAGATTGGGCCCCCAAACCATTATAAAAACCAGTGATTACCATCCAATCCGGCATTCCATGATGTGGACATTTTCTCAACATTTCCTTGTAGCGTTCCCAAGCCTCGCACATAGATTCTGTAGGTTGCTGCGCAAACTGAGTAAGAGCACTCCTCATAGCAGCAGTCTTTGCCATTGGATAAAACTTCACCAGAAACTTTTGCGCAAGATCTTGCCACGTAGTGATTGACCCAGCTGGTTCAGAATGTAACCAGTCTTTAGCTTTATCCCTCAGTGAGAATGGGAAGAGCCTCAACTTGATAGCCTCATCAGTCACGCCATTATACTTAAAAGTGCTGCAGATCTCGACAAAATTCCTTATGTGCATGTTGGGGTCTTCAGTTGCCGCTCCTCCAAAAGAAACAGAATTCTGCACCATCTGAATAGTGCCCGGCTTGATTTCAAAGGTGTTAGCTTGAATAGCCGGATGAAGGATGCTTGACTGAATGTCATCAATTTTAGGCCGAGAAAAATCCATAAGAGCTGGATCAGCTTGAACAATACGATCTCCCATGTTTACTGGTTCTTTCTGCTCAGTTCCTGAATCCGAATCCTCAAAATCTAACTTCTCCGGAGTATCAAGAACTTCGTCTTTCTCCTCAGCTGTATCTAAGGTCCTCTTGCGAGCACGAGAACGAGTTTGCATAAACGCTTGCTAAAGTACCTGAAACACAACCGAAAAGAGTAATTAACTACTACGTCCTAATCACTGAGTCCTAATGACCAATGATGGTAAGTACATAAACTAAACAAATACGCCGAGTCCCCGGCAGC
Source organism: Apium graveolens (assembly GCF_009905375.1). Lineage (NCBI taxonomy): Eukaryota > Viridiplantae > Streptophyta > Magnoliopsida > Apiales > Apiaceae > Apium > Apium graveolens. Next base: position 91,202,586 of record NC_133652.1, read on the forward strand.
GGCGCCAAAAACTTGTTAGGGCGAAATCACGCATTAATATTCACGCAAGTATACGCGTTCGCAAGTAATATAGAATACTTTCTAGTTCGTTCCCTCAGAGACTCAGACTAATTTATTGTCTAATTTAACTCACTCACCAATGTATGACTACTTCTCAATGTTAAGATAATAACACTTAAAATTGTTGATTAAATATTAACTATAATTAACTACTTAATTAACCACTTAACTAACACTTCAATTTATCAATAATAAAACACTCATGAGATCACAACTTCATTATTACTTCCTTCTATAGCCATAATTATTACCTTTAGCATGTGACAGTGATGATATTAATCGAATAACACGAAACTGATAAAAGCCAACTTTCATTGTACTAATACCATTCTACCAAACATCCACAATTAAGATAGAAGTTGAATAGTCATCAATTATGTTGAGTTCCTATATGTCTACAGAAATTGACAACACAACGATTTAAGCACAAGTTATCCCTTTTTGATTACATAGGGCAAATAAAACTGTTAGAGTTACCCACTAATCATGCACAACGTACATGAACCTATGCTAGCATGGCAAGTTCTAAATCTCAAGATCCACCATCGCTTCACAAGAGATTAACACCCTATCTTATATGTTCGCGACGCACATAAGACGAATACGCACAACCAATACTAGATATCATGCAATCATCACATACTAAAGTATTAAAAAATTAACTAAAGAATTCCATAATAAATCCGTTGCAACCCCATGATCACGATTAGCCCATAATAGAACTTATCGCCATCATGGGTTCATATGAAATCATGATAAACAAACACAAGAAAATAATAACTAACTGATTATATTAAAACAGAGTACGTCACAAGAGTAAATAAGTCAAAGCAAGAAAACTAGCATCCAACGTTACAACGAAACAAGAATCACAAGAATATATGCTTCCTCTTCGTTGCTGTGTGCTAAATCGGTCTTCTTTCTTATCTCCTTCGCTTCTTGCAAAACACAATCTAAAACATAATCTCCTCTTAATACTCTGTGAAAAACGTCTCAAATCTACCTATATAATAGTCCCATAAAACTCAGATTACATAGAAGTGGAAGCCAAACAGAAGTAGAAGTCTAAAATAATATATCTTTTTCCCCGACCCTGTGCGGCCGCTCAGCATTTCTGCGCGGGCGCGCAAGGCTGCTGCGCGGCCGCTCAGCATTTCTGCGCGGGCGCGCAGGACCCTTCTGGAAAAATTCCATGTTTGCTCCGTTTTTTCGCCGTAATCTGCCCGTTCTTTTCCTCTCACAATGGTGAACACATGCCAAGGCTTATTCTTGATGATTCCTCCTCCGAAATGTAACTAATACCCTGAAATGCATAAACACTAGAAAAACGCATCAAATACACAAAATACTTGATTTCAAGACACCAATTTAAGCCATTTTAAGACGTTCTAAGTGGTATAAAATGCCACTTATCACCTCTTGGGTGTATTTTGTTTACTAATAAAAAAGAACGTGTACTATGTATGATGTCTGATGGCACTACTTGTTATGGATGCGGGAAGCCTAATAAATAAGATGTACATGAAACTATGAAAGCAAAGAAAATGATTATAAAATCAAGTCTTCCAACTTCATGTCATGAGTCACAAACATATCCACTTCCAGCTCACGAAATTTCAGATCAGTCATAATGTTTATATTTATTTCAAGGAGAACAAACTATTAGGTGTATCATTTCTTCATATTTATTTAAAAGAATTAAAATCTAAATTTTTTAAACAAGTAATAAGTAAATATTTATTATTTGTTATATATATATATAAATTTTATCTGAGCCGAGTCGAGTTTCCGAGTTGAAACCGAGTCCGAACCGATTTCAAGCTAAACGAGCCGAGTCCGAGTTGAACGTACAAAAAGCTCAACTCGGCTCGTTTACTTATCCGAACTCATTTTTATGTTCATGATCGGATCGTTTAAGAAAACGAACCGAACCAAGTTCACTTAAACGAGCCGATCTCGAGATTTATCCACGAACGACTCTGTTCATTTGCAGCCTTGTACTGGACGCATTAACTTTGTAATTGCAATCTTGAAATGCTATGCAGCATCACTTGATCATCATGTCCTTGAAAGCATATTTAACTTTATATAAGGATGAAGAGTGGGCTCACATAAACCGAAGGCGTGGCAGTCTTATTAATGTTGATGCCTGCGACTTATGATGGTAAGATGTAATAGGAATGCGAAAGGGCACATCCCTCTAAGCGACCGGGCTTAAAAGCCACCAGCGTCTAGCGAGGACAGACTTTTCGGAGACTACTTTGAAGCTCTATAGATGAAGTTTGCAATGCCAAGCTCTGCACATTATTACAATCTTCATCATCTGGAATACACAGACGCAAGTCTTAAGTAGGTCTACTACTTGCTTTGCAAATTTAAATAGTCTAATTTAAAAGTCTAGAGCGCATAAAAGTCTTCTCCTCTCTTGTATAATACCTAACTAAAATAGAATTCCCGTTAATAAATCAATGGAGAATGAAGGCAATTCTTCTTTTCCGCGCACCTCCAACTTAACTTGGTAGCTGTTATGCCCTGCTTTTAGCATAGGTCCTAAACAGGCCCAATGAGCTTTGTATTATAAATCAAATAGAAATGGGCCTAAAAATGATGGCATATATGAGCCCAATTTAAGATCATACAAAGTCTCACAAGGAGAATTCATTTGAACATGAGGCACATCATTGACCCCAAGAAATAATATAGTCACTAAAAGGATCGCCATTATTATTGATAGTGGGTCTATTTAGGGACGTTTTGTTCTTTTATCAACAACTTGAAGACTCCAAGGAAAAACTTCTATGAGGACGCCTCGCATATATTGAAGACCAGCGAGCCAAGCTCTTAAGGGGGTGCGTCGCTATTTAATAAATATGAAGGCTCATAGTATAAGCTCCTCTAAGAGGGGTCACATGAGTGTATTCGTGGAGTCACAATGCAGGTAAAGGTCTATAGGGATCGCATGTGAGGCCAAAGGTGCCTTCGCATCTATCCATAAGAAGGTATCACCTCGCACTATGATAATTATGAAGCCAACTGGGCTCAAACTATGGTTGATGGGCCTGGACTTTGATGGGCCGAACAAAACCCTAGCCCATCTAGAGGTAACTTGTTCTCCATAAATTACGTGCGACTTGAACCCCTATAAATAGAGTACGTAGGCCTCTTGTTTTAGGTCGAGAAACAGTTTGCATTAGAGAGAATACATGTATTTTCTCTTGTATTCGAATAATCAATTAGCAAGATCAGTCACAATATTCATTCCGTGTTATTCGTGTGCTTAGAAAAATATCTGTATAGTGCTCCGTGATTTTAACAGTCTCCAAAAATACTGTTATACCAAATTCTCCCGATAACAACTGGCGCTAGAATGAGGGCACGATCATTAATTGGGGAAAATATGACCCACAATAAGCACCTAAAAACGGCATAATTGTGGAAGAGACGATCCTCCCTGTAAGTGATAGTGGCCCAATTTATCAGGCCCAATAGTCGAAGGCCCATAAGGCAGCCATGGGTCAACCGTTGGACTAATAAATCGGAGAAACATAACCCCCTCCAACATTCATCTTCCTCATGGTGTAACGGCTGAAGCATTAATTCAGGAGGTTTGGATAAATACACACAAAAATTATTCACACAAGACACACAATTTTTACCTACAATGGCATATAAAATTTTGGTACAATCATAACACATGTACATTCTATCTTACTCATGAAAGGCTGATTACTGATTCTCACACCGGAGGTGAATCAAGGGACAAACCCTCGCATTCTTCTCCTTGTAGGTCCGAACGAAGGACGCTCCACATGGCCGAAGGACGTTCTATCATCATCAGAAATTTGGTCGTAACATTGGCGCCATCTGCGGGAATCCACAAGCAGCCTTAATCCAAAATCCAAACAATGGAGAATGATTGTGTCAAAGATAAACTAAAATCAGTTTTGACGCCCATCGCTGAAATTTAACGGCGTTAAGAATGGGGTGAAGGCTGTTGGTTTTGTGCAAATATTATACACACGGGTGTTGTGAATAATTAACAACTAGATAAGCAATGTTCTTCTATTACAATGATTTATTTATTTATATTTACTATAATTGTTGTAATTACCTTCATCCTATTTAAATGCATATTTTATCACAATGATTTGTGTAAGTTATCAAAGGGCATGAAGCATAAATTGATAGGAGTAGTAATTATTAATGGTGATATACTAACATAGTGCTCAGCTAATTAGATCCTAGGAGATCATATCTATTCCATATGCTTTTACTATGTGTACTCTATTCATGAAATTAAAATAAACTTGTCATGTAACCATATTAGTTCATTAGTGAACTCAAGTCTATGGTTAAGTCTACCGTGCACAATCTGGCTGGTATCAATATCTACAATAATGGTCCATTTTTGCAGGAAGAGAGTTGTGAGCCACTTTTGATTTCTCTGGAAAATTTCATAATACAACTTCATGTAGCCAAGCTAGATTTCAACCAGACCAGTTGTGGTGTTGTTGGACCCTTCAATACCAGTGACTAGAAGTGCATTTTAGTCTAGGGAGAATGCTCTCAATGGCCGGCTAACCCAGCCACAACTCCCCGACACCAAAGAAACAACAGCATGGCTATTATTGTCAATGTCTAACATTATATAAAAGGAAAAATAAACTATAAACCGGTGCTCCAAGATGAACGAAAAGCAAGAAAAAGATCCTTTAGATAAAATCCGGCTAGGAGATGTGCATCAAGCTTTCACATCTGCATCAAGTATTATGTCTGGTATCAGTTGCGAGGAGTTTTCATTTCAATAATTTCAAGACTCTGAAACCTTCAACGAGATTTTTCAGGGGCTACTTGAAGGCCTTCAATAATTACCAAGCCAGCTAGAGATGAATCTGGGCAGTCAGATGTTGAGGCCGCTTGCTGTTCTAGCTGATGACAAGAGACCTCGTAAGCGTGGAAGAAAGCCTACCGATGGAGGGGAGAGCCCTCAATCATGTAGAAGCAGGGAGGAGAGACATGAAAAATTGAACAAACAAAGTAAAATTAGCACAAAAGAATTTTTGAACTCGCTTTTAACATGTTAGAATCGACCGCGAAAGAACTACACAAGAAAGCTCTGAAAATGGACATAATTCGCTTTAAAAATTGCTGGAAAAGTTAGAAGCAAAGTGCTAAAATTTTAGTCATTTAAAGCTGAAAAATCTTCAAAAAAATCACATTAAGAAGAATGCAACAACTCGTCTGAACCCGCTTGAAAATCTCCTAAAAATCTCCAGAAAACCTGCAGAAAATTTATCAATAAAGAAAAATTACTAGAAAATCTGAAGAAAAAAGACCAAAAACACTGCTGAAAAATGACTAGAAATGTTACTGAATAATGAGCAGAAAAGATGTTAAAATCTTCCCAGAAAATTTACTGAAAACTGCAGAAAAATGACTAGCAATGTTGTTGAAAAACTCGCAGAATTTTAGAAACTACACAAGACCTGACTTCAAGTAAAAAACTGCTTTTCTAGGAAATTTTCTTGATATCAAAATATATACCGTTGGAAATATCTCGGAGTCTAGTTTTTATACAAAAATACAGTTTGTCAAAAGAATTTTTCTAGAGAGAGTTACAATTATATTAGTAAGGGGGTGTCAAGCTGTCTAGAAGTCTACGAAGAGCCTAACTTTGTAGAATAAACTGCTCCTATCTATGAATCTATGGGAAGAGAATTATATATCATTGGAAAGATATTTAAATCTAGTTTCTTATGAAAAATCGGTTCGTCAAAAGGATATTTGTACGGAAAGTTACAACTATTTTAGTAACGTGGTGTCAATCTGTCCAGACTTGAGAAAATGCACTGTATCTACAAATTCGTGCAGTACCAAATCAATCAGCGACAAAATTGAGACCAACAACAAAAGAAAAAATATTATTGCACTCTCCACTTCCCCAGCGCAACCAAGTTCTTCGGAGCTTGTCTCGATCCGACCAAAGGTACATATCTTCGGATTCAGTACATTACTTTGTTTAACTATATTTATTTTGATCCAGTACATTCATTTAGATTTATCAAGTTAATAAAATAAATAAACAAGCAAAATACCTATTTAGGGTGTGTCCCAAATGATATAGGAACTTGCTTAAGTATCCAAGGGGAATATTTACCCGGAAGCGGAATAAGTATTTAAGACACTAATTATCTTTCCTTCAGGATTGGGTAGAATAAATTGACCTAATTACTTGAAATACCGAAGCAGAAGCTACTTAGTCCCTTAAAAACTTGGGGGCGAAGAAGGTAGCTATAATATCCGACTATGCTGAGGTGACACCTAAGATGCATATTATTAAAGCCGAAAGAAGTATTGTACTTCGTAATAATGCTACAAATTGTGACTATGCTGACCGAATATGCATATTATTAAGGCTGAATGAAATATTTTACCTTATAATAAGGCTATAAACTGTGACTATCCTGAGATAAGACCAAAGATGCATATTATTAAGGCTGAAAGAAGCATTTTACCTCATAATAAGGCTACAAACTCTGAATATGCTGAGGTAACATCTAAGATGCGTATTATTAAGGCTGAACAAAGCTTTTTACTTCGTAATAATGCTAAAACAAATTAGTGAAGTATTTATCTAGTGGATATCCAAAAGAAAAGATAGTATCCGCTCAAATATCCCTAAGAAAAATAAGTCTGTAGGACGCAGACCTGTTATATTCGGAATTCGAGAAAAAAAATTGACTCAAATTCAAGTTCCAAACACAAACAGCTCGGTCTCTTAAACATTTGGGGGCCAAGAAGGCGGTTCTGAAATGATCAAAATAATAATAATAATAATTTGTGTTAAGGCAAATAATAAAGCCGAAGATGCACAAACTAAATAAACTGTGCTAAGGTAACTATTAAGTACCGAAGACGCATCCATCCAATAAATTGCGTTAGGTTCATACCAAAGATGCGTAAATTAAACAAATTATGCCAAGATTAATACATATACCGAAGAAGCATAAAAATAAATTATGTTAGGTCAAAAGTTAAAGTTCTGAATCCGAACTGTTTAGTCTCATAAAAACTCATGGACAAAGATGAAGGTTAGCCCAAAGACACACACAAAATTTCCTAAATTACGTTGAGGCGCGAGAATGACTGAAACAATGTGTAAAATGGCCGAAGCAACGTAAAAATTTCTTAAAATGCGATAAGTCATAAAAAGGTCCACTTCATATTTACTCTATGCCATCTAGTTAAACATGTTATATTCATATTAGTTATGCATAAGACTAGAAAAGACGAACAAACACCTTAATCGCCCGAAGAAGATAAGGTCGTTCTTCTCTTACTTTTCTAGTATTATTTAACTTCGGAATGAAACACCTATCTAGGAGTCACCCGAAGGTGATAGATCATTTGTTCGTCCCTCTTTATAATTTTATCTCCCGCACAAAACACTTATCTAGGGGCCACCCGAAGAAGATAAGTCCTTCGTCCTCTCAATATTCCTTCTTTCGGAGGGAATATTACGCATGATATTACTTCTAGAAAGGGGGTGAACGAACACCTATCTAGGGGCTACTGAAGAAGATAGTTCATCCATTCCCCCACTCCTTTCTAAAATTTTGATATCGGACGAAATACATATTTAGGGGATACCCGAAGATAATAGGTCAATCGTCTCTGTATCACATATACTTACCATGTAATTTATAGCAACTGTTTAAAACACAAGACCCATCTTTCCGAAAAGGGGAAAACACTGCTAACATAATTTCAGATTAATGGCCCTAGTCCCTCAAACACTTTGGTCGAAGATGGATGCTAAAAACTTAAAAATTGATGAGGTGAAACAAAATCCGAAAATGCGATGAAAGTTGAACCATTGCTGACGTGAAATGAAAGCTAAAAATGCGATGAAAATTGAAAATTACTAAGGCAGAAGCCCAAGACACAATTGTTGAGGCGACACGAAAGCCGAAGATGCGATATACTAAATTTTGCAAAATTGCTAAGGTAAAAAGAAGCCGAAGAGGCAATACAAAAGAGAAATAATTATGCGCCAAGGTAAAGAAATATCCAAAGATGTGAAAAAATACCGCATAAACAAAATAGCCCGAAGGCAGAAGGTGCAAGCTCGAAGGAAGGAGGTTGATAAAATAAAAATCAATTGTCATAAAGTTCTTCATCCTCTCCCTAGAAACCACAAGAGGACCTTCTTCTGTAGCATGATCGATGGGATCTTCAATTCTTTCATCCAAAAGTAGCTTGTGATTCTAGTCGAGGCCATAAGCCTTCTCAACAACATAGTCAAAGGCGAATGGAAACATCTCTCTTCGATCAGTTCAAGGTCCTCTCCCAGCTTCTATTTTTCTTCGATCTCTGCGGTTGAGCGTCATACCACGATGAGTGGCCTTAGGGTTTCTACCCAGAAATGGGCTACGCACATTATCTATCGCCCATACACTAGTCTGACCAATAGACAGGGATATGTTAGTGATAGTGGCCCAATTTATCAGGCCCAATAGTTGAAGGCCCATAAGGCAGCCATGAGCCAACCGTTGGAAGAGTAAATCAGAGAAACATAACCCCCTCCAACATTCATCTTCCTCATGGTGTAACGGCTGAAGCATTAATAAAGGAGGTTTGGATAAATACACACAAAAATTATTCACACAAGACACACAATTTTTACCTATAATGGCATATAGAATTTTGGTACAATCATAGCACTTGTACATTCCATCTTACTCATGAAAGGCCGATTACTTATTCTCATACCGGATGTGAGTCGGGGGACAAACCCTCACATTCTTCTCCTTGTATGTCCGACCGAAGGACACTCCACATGGCCGAAGGATGTTCTATTATCATCAGAAATTTGGTCGTAACACTCCCAAAGGGTAATCCAGCAAGGGGACTTCAAACGCCCCTAACTAGGAAAAACCACGATGCAAAAACTCCTATCCTCAAGATACCTCTGATCACGGGGCCGCCACCACCAGGCTCTTCAAAAGTCCCAAGGGACTTAGAAGATCTAACGGGTGAAGAGACACCCCTCACTCCCCCAACAAGGGAGGAGAAGGTCTTTAGTTATCTGGAGAACATAGGGGCACGTCTAGAAGAGATGGAGAAGCGTATGGGGATGCAGGGACATAACGGCCCCAAAAAGAGGAAGCGCAAGAAGGTAAAGCTCATCAAGGGTGAAAAGGGAGGTATTCTAAAAAAGAAACTAATAGGAGATTTTGACAAGAAAGCGGAGGGTGAAACCCACGAAACACCTGAGCCTGATCATAAGGAAGAGTCGCAAAAGCAGGCCTTCTCTGAGGTCTGATCTAAGAGTGTGTTTGACAGGAAGGGGATCAAGCTTACCCATCTTGATCTATGGCTAAAGCTGGATAAGATTAACACAGAGAAATAAGAAAAGAGAGACAAAGAACATACTTTCAAGAAAAGAGCGACCCAAACTCAAGGCGAGGATGAATAGTCAAGTGTCGCCCCACATCAGCCATATGAGCCATAAAATGGAGAAAAATTATTAAAGTTAGAGATATGAACATCTCAGACCTCAGAATGCTACTTAACAAAATTGACGAGGACAGAATTTCCTTAAGTTCCCTAGACACCTTCTCTCTATTCACTCACACAATCAGGACGACTTTGTTACCCCTAGTTTCCCAACAAACCCTAATATGACCATTAGCAGGGACACAGATCCTGCCGCATACCTGATCCATTTCAATACTGAAATAGAGTTATATCATGTGTCGTTGGAGGCGAGGTGCAAGTTATTCGCTGCTTTTCTAAAGGTGAGCGCACAACAGTGGTTCTCAAATTTGGAAGCGCATGTCATTATCAGTTCTTGGGAACAGTTCGCGGATATATTCATCAAATAGTTCCAATCATCTATGCTTTATGCGCCCCAGTGGCTACCCTAGAGAACATCAGACAGATGAAAGGGAAAACTCTCCAAGAGTATATCATCAGGTTCAATTCCAAAGTCCCAAAAGTAAGAGGGGCGAATAGTGAAGCCGTAAAAAACTTCTTAATTGCGGGTTTGAGAAAAGGGACAAAGTTGTGGAAGCATCTGTAAGCACAAAAACCTCCCACTAACATTAATGAGTTCTATGCTATGGCAGAGCCGTTCAAATGGTTGGAAAAGTGAATGCATAGTTTGAAGAATGGGGGTGAAAGAATATAAGCAACAAAAGGGACACTCCTCAAGTCCCAGACAGGATCGCACTCCGAGGCAGAGTTCTCCCCCAAGGTAGCAGGGATGTGATTGACGTGATTCTAATTATACGCCCCTAGTGGAATCTGTGGAACACATTTATGTGATCAATGATAAAAGTCTTTTCACAAATCCAGCAGCACTAAATCATACAGGAAGAATAGACAGTTCAAAGTATTGCGCGTTCCATGAGCAGATTGGGCACGAGACGGCAGAATGTCGACAGTTGAAAGCAAATTGAAAACCTTATTCGTCAAGGGAAACTCATGAAATGGGTCATTTGTAAGGTAAAAAAGCATAAGACATGAGGCATCGGATATCATGAGGTCCCACCACCTAAGAATGACGTGGCCCCGATAAGGGAAACAAGGGATAGTAGCATACATGTTGTTATTGGAGGACCCCACATTATGGGTAATAGCAACAAAGCTATGGAGATATATACACGGGAAGCTAAGGGTCTACCTTTGACTAATATCTTCAATTTGGATAAGCGCCCCCAAATACTTTCGGGGGAAAATGCTAATATACTTTCCACCAGATAAGATGCAAGGTGGGTTCATCACTGACACACTGATGCCCTATTTGTGACGGTCAAGATTGAAATAAAAAATAGAGATATATAGGGTCCTTGTTGATAATGGCAGTGCAACTAATATACTCACCTATAATATGTACAAAAGGATGGGTTTCCTGGATACTGACCTCATGCCACATGCGGGCCATCTTTATGGCTTTACTAGAGATTCTATTAAGGTCAATGGTCTCATTAAATTGCATGTCATACTTGGAGAGGAACCGCGTATTGTGACCCATGTCTCTGAGTTCACGGTCATGGACCAGCCATACGCATATAATGCCATTATTGGGAGGTTAGTCTTAAGAACATTTCGAATAGTAACTTCAATCCACGCCCTCACTATGAAATTCCCAACTCCTCTCGGGGTAGGGTGTGTCAAGGAATTTTAATAGGATTTCAGAGATTGCTACAACAAAGCTTTGAAGGCGGCCTCCAAGAATCACGACCCCAAGATTGTTGATGTTGAAAAGGAAGACGAAGAGGGCACCAAAAAATAAAAAGGGGCTGTAGACATTATTTCTATTGAAGAACTTCTAGAAGGATACTTTGAAAATTTTAGTTTAAAAGTTGAGTTGGTTCCAGGGGTAATCATATTAGAAGCCTCGAAACTTGTCCAAGCCAAACAAGAAGGAATTATTGAGGAGGTCAGTAGTGAGAATGAAGATGCAATAATGACCAGACTGCGGGCCCAAAAGGGGAAGTGGACTCGAAAGGTTACGGTGGCCTTGATCGACTTACCATGAGGGATCAGACAAACCACTTCTAAGGTAATCAAAAAATGTGTCTCAAAGAGGAGCGATACGGAAAAAAGTACGAAAGGACTCAACTTAGATATGACAAGGAGGGAAAGAGGCGAGCCTAGTCGGGCTTGCAACACTGACGTAGATCTAGATTCACGCATCCCGGAGCACGTGCAAAGAGCACGGACCATGGAAGGTACCCTTGCTATTCTTTTAGATCCGACAGACCCCTCGAAAGTTCTGAAGATAGGCTCCAATTTTCCAGTTATTCTGGGAGAGTAATTAACGACTTTTCTTAAGGCGAATCTCGATGTATTTGCCTGGTCTCATGATGATATGGTAGGGATTGACCCCAAGATAATGTGCCACAAGCTTAATGCTGATCTTGAAAAAGGGGGTACATCAGAAGAGACGACTTATCAGTGGGGAGCGAGTCGAAGCATTAAAAGATGAGGTTAACAGGGTTTTAAAAGCGGACCTCATACATGAGTCCTTTTATTCCATGTGATTAGCAAACCCCATCCTTGTCCAAAATTTAAATGGAAAATGGCGAACCTGTGTGAAATTTACTGACCTCAATAAGTCATGCCCGAAAGACAATTTTCCACTACTGCGCATTTATTGGTTAGTGGATGCGATCGCAGGGCACACACTTCTCAGTTTCATGGACGTATATTAAGGATATAATCAGATTCCAATGTATGGCCCTGACCAGGAACATACCTCCTTTATTACGGACTAGGGGCTCTATTGTTACATAGAAATGCCTTTTGGGTTATTAAACACGGAAGCTACCTACCAGCGGCTCGTTAACCTGATAATTGCTGATCGGTTAAGTAAAATTATAGAGATCTATGTAGACAACATGCGGGTCAAATCTAAGGCCGACACTAATCATATCGGCCACCTCGCAGAAATGTTGGAGATCTTGAGGAAATAGAAGATGAAGCTAAACTCGCAAAAATGTATCTTCGGAGTGGAATCTGGCAAGTTTCTGGGGTTCATTGTTAACCACATGGGTATAAAAGCTAAGCTTGAAACAATTAAGGCACTAATGGAAATGAAGTCCTCAAGGACCGTCAAGGAGGTTCAAAGTCCGACGGGGCGCATAGCGGCCCTGAATTGGTTCATTTATAAATTGTCGGACAAATGCAAAGAATTTTTTAAGGCCATTAGAAAGGTGGGAATAAAATTTGAATGGACAGCTGAATGCAAGGACGCCTTTCAGAAAATTAAAGTTTACCTTATGACACCCCTGCTACTTTCAATACCCAAGGACGGAGGAACCATTATTGTGTATTTTGCAGTATCAGAATGCACGATCAATACAGTTCTCATTCGCGAGGAGGAAAATGTTCAGTACCCTGTCTATTATATTAGAAAAATAATATTGAATGCGGAGACCCGTTACACAAACATGGAAAAGCTGGTTTACGCCCTTATTCTGGCCTCACGCAAGCTTAGTCCCTAATTTCAGGCACATAAGATGGAGGTGCACACTTCATATCCTTTGAGACAGGTCATGCATAATCCTGAAATTTTAGGATGGCTTCTCAAGTGGACAGTGAAATTAAGTCTATTTGATGTGGATTACAAGCCGTGCGGCGTGTTAAAGGGACTGGCTCTGGCGGACTTCATACTAGACCTTATTCAGAAGATGATATGCGAGCCATGATAATGACTCCTACTGAAAACATTCCATTTGGCAAATCACAAAACAACGCCCCTGAAGAAATTTGTATGTGGATGGAGCCGCTAACGGAGAATAAACAGGGGCCGGTATAGAATTAATCACGCCCGAAGGACACAAGTTACAAAGTGTTGTACATTTCACTTTCAAGGCTACCAATAATGATGCAGAATACGAAGCCCTCATTCATGGGCTCAAAATGGCACTTGAAATGAAAGTAGAAAGCCCTAATGTTTATATTGATTATATGCTAGTGACTCACATTGGTTGCGGGTGGCAGGAATGCAGACCCATACTGAATTTTATTTAAAATGCGGTTAGAGGCTCATTAAGCTTTTTAACGAGGTTAAAATTGAGCATATACCCCGGGACCAAAATCAGGGAGCTGACGTTCTGGAAAAGCGATCTGTAGAAGCTTAAGTCGTAAAGCGAAATAATTATGTTGGGGATCATTCATTTGGAAATGTAGAAAACTTCCAGCATTCCTGAAAACTTCATGATTGTCACGGCGGCCACAGGGCCCTTTTGGATGACATCTATCTTAGAGTATATAAAGATGGGAAATCTCCCGTCCGAAAAAAAGGAGGCCAGAAGAGTTCAATATCAAGCGGCTCACTTTATCATTTATGACGACATATTGTGTAAGCAAGGCTTTAATACTCCTTTATTAACATGTATTTCGGAGGAAGAATGCAATTATCTTATTCAGGAAGTTCATGAAGGAATATGTGGAAATTACTCGGGGGGAGGGGGTAGCCCACTAGCCTTGAAGAAAGACGCCTTCAAATTTTCAAAGGCCTGTGATAAATGTCAAAGATATGTAATATTTAGCAATGTTCCCGCGACACGACTCACTTCACTCACTAGTCCATGGCCATTCACTATATGGGGATTGATCTGATGGGAGAGCTTCCTAAAACAAAAGAGGGTGTCAAATACGCAGTGGTCACACTAAACTATTTCATAAAGTGGGCCGAGGTTGAACCATTAGCCATTATAACTACCAAGAAATTGGTGAATTTTGTTCACAAAACCATTGTGTGTCGTTATGGGATTCTTTATCAGCTTATTTCTGACAATGGCAAGCAGTTTGATAGTGAAGAAATGATTTTTTTTTCAAAAAATTGAAAATTAAGAAGAGTTTCTCGGTCATTAGCCATCCACAGAGCAATGGGACTAAGGTGATAAATAAGATAATCAAGCATACTTTAAAGACAAAGTTGGAAGAAAAAAAAATTGGCCCGCAAAATTGCTTAGGGTACTCTATTCGTATAGCATGACCGCGCAAAGCACTATCGGCGAAACCCCGTTTTATCTTACATATGGGTGCGAAGCCATGGTGCCTGTTGAAGTTGGCTCAAGTTCGTTCAGGCGAGAGCATTATGACCCTCAGGCTAATGACACAAATCATCGGTCGTATCTTGATATGCTGGAGGAAACACGATAAGCTTTTCAGACCCGATTAACGGCTTATCATCAGAGGGTCGCAAGAAATTATAATGGAAAACTTAAGGCACGTCCCTTGCATATGGGAAAATTGATTTGCAATGAAGATATCTGGTCACAGAGTTTTTGGGGCCACTGGGAAGGTCCCTACAAGGTTAAGACGGTACTCTAGGAAGGCACCCATCATCTTACTGATATGAACGACAAGTTAATTCCATGAGAATGCTTTACTTGGTAGTTTATATTTTATTTTTTTTATTTATAGACTCAGTATGAATAAATGCATCCTCAGTCTAAGGGTTAGTGATTATATAGATGCCCCCTCTGGGTGGTATGGATGTTATTGACTTTTTGGGCCTCGCCCCCCAATTATTTATGCAAGATTCATCTATTATTTAATTTTAAAGCCTCGTATTTTTTGTATTGCGTATTATTGTTGTGTGTTGAATATAAAATTTTGGGATAAATAGTGATGCAGGCATCGCCCTCGCCTCACTTTCAAACTAATGGCATCAACATTCAATCATATAGTACATAAAAAGAAAGTCTACAAAGGGCGTTCGCTGAAAGCAGGTCACAACATGATTCCAAGAGGTACTCGTTATAGACAAAGCTTTGGATAGGTTCCTTACTAAAAAGAATACCAACCAAGGCCGTCAAAGCGGGCCCAAAAAGGTTCATGATGATCGCTAATGCAGTCCTTATATAGATTAAGAATAAAATTGGTATACTTAAGTTGAGGAAGTCATTAAAAGCGACCCATAATTGAAAGGGGCGGCTAAAGTGTGAACCCGGATTGCTTGTACAAATTAAAATACTTGCAAAAAGCCACCAGGAAGAGCATACATAATATGCGACTCACGAGGACGCTTAAACGCATAAATATAACGATCTTATAAGAAATAAAATAAACTCGATAATAATTAAAATAAATTATAAGTTAATAGCTTGCTTCCAAGCCGGCCCGGTGCAAACATTTGTGGAGCTTTAGAGGAAGCCAAACCCCCCTGGTTTATTTTTTTATGAATAAATAAGAGAAGAAAATAAAAGAGATAAGTTAGTAGACACAATCATTTATTTTCCCCATATGCAGCGTCCTCAGCATGCTTCTTCACAACTTCCTTGGCCTGCTTCTTTGCAAGATCGACCCGCTTTTCTTCATGTTTCTTCTTAGCTTCCTCGATGATCTCCACCTTGAGGTCTTCGGCATATTGAACAAGCTGTTGACCAAAGACGGACTAGTCAAAGTTGGGAACTTTGCGGAGAAAGTGCTTCATAAATACCTTGTGGCCAACAGCTCGTTGTTCAGTTTCAAACTCAGTTTTATCAAAAGTAGCGGTCTCAAGCTGGGTGGTTAAATCAATAAGTGTTTTATTAAGATGCTCCTTTTTTCAAGCGAGCTGCCTCAATTGCATCATCACGAGCCTTCTCAGCTGTCTTCACTTTCTCCTTCTCCTCTCGAAACTCCTTCTAGACTTGATCAGTCACATACTTTAACTTCTACTTATGATTCGTGGACATCTTCTCCATGTCAGACTCAGTAGTGGTTAATTTGAACCTGAGTATCTTGTTGTCGAGGTTTAAATTATTTAATTCCTTTGTATGAGAGGCTTGCCTCATGAAAAGCTCCATTAATAGTTTTGTGGTCACATCGATGGAGGCATCAACATCAGTATTTACCCAGTCATGTACCTCAGCCTCGCTTGCATTCTGATGACCCATCCTCGCATACATCTTCTGAATGACTAAAACTGTAGGAGTCCCAATTTTTTGCTTTTTGGCCGTTGCCTCAGATGCCTGCGGGCCCTCCTGATGACCCATTTTGTCATGAGACTAAACCTCTTTAGTATAAGAGAGAGCAAGGATAGGAGTGGGCTCACAAATACTAATCCCTCTTTTTGGATTGATAGGAGATGGCACCACTATAGCCTTATCATCATCATCTCCATAAGGGGGCGCAATGGCCTTGGGAGCCTTTGATGAAGTAGACATATCCGAGACATGAAAAAACATATGCTTAAAACAAGAAAAATATGTATATATATGGCTCGTTGAGATGAATTTACTATGCATGCGTGCTCAATGTAGTATGTGAAAAATAGATTTATAGGAGTGCTTCGCTTCCTTAAATAAATACCAATTGCAAGGTATTTGCCCTTTCATTTCCGCGAGGCCTTCTTAGCAACTACAACTTTGGAAGGTCTAGGCTAGGAAGGTTGTGGTTTGGGGGCTCGGGATTTAACTGGGAACACTCTCACACTGGCCGACAAAAATCCACATCTGATGAGGTTTTCCATTGACAACAGCTTTCTTAAGTTCCTTTGTTATTTAGAAAGGCGGATAATCTTGTCAGCATTCTCTTTTGCGACCCCACGAAGAACAGTCCGTCTAGGGGCCACGAGAAGCTAGTTAAAAGTGATGGGGGCTCGAGGAACGTCATGAAGATAGAAAAAGAGCTCCTTTCACGAGACCTCATTACTTGGTGCCCCACACCAAATTTTTCTTATTGTACTCTGGCGAGACCGCGAAATACACAAAGTCGAAGTCGCGTCTCGGGGCACGCTTAAGTTGAAGAAATAACCCATAACTTTGGCGGTCATCACGGGAAAAATTTCTTGATGATAAATGATGTATAAGCCAATCATCGAGCGATAGCTGTTAGGGTTAATTTGATTGGATCAAGGGAATACTCCCCGCAGATGTCTCTAATAAAAGGATGAAAGGGTTAGGACACGCCCAGCTTCAAACAAGTTGATGAAAGAACTATTAGGGGCACGCAACCACCGTTCTCTGTATGGTTAAAGCGATAGCATCTCATATGATTCAAAGGAAGAATTGGCTTACCAACCAAATGAAGTTTGTCTACTAACTTCACAATGTTTCGATGGTAAGGATAGAAGGTTGATCCCTAAAGGCGAGTACACGAGGTGATCCCGGCTTCACATTTGAGATGCCCTCGTCATTATGGTTCGGTCCACTAACGTATAGTGTTCCCTCTAATTCAAGATGAAGGTAGGGACATATAGTTCAGCGCTCGCTTCAGGAATGTAGTCGTAATCACAAACATTTATTATCTTATTTATCTCATCTATATCGCCATCTACTAAGTCTGGCTCAATGTAATTATTATCATCAGAGTCTTGGGCATCGTAAAAATAACCCTCAGGCTCCACACCAACATCGTAATAAGCCTCAGCCAACGAACCAGTGAGTGTTTCACTTTCAAGATCAATAACACCTCTTTGACCAGACGGCCTAGTTCCAACAAATAATTAATCAGCCCTCGCAGTCAGGTGGCTTATCTCAAGTTGAACCTTTTCAGCATAAGTCAAGGGCTCTTGAGCTATTTTGGTGTTTTTTCAAGAGGTTCACTTTCCCTCATGTTCTGGTCATCAACTTACGGTCGTTGACGGGACAAACTCTAGAATAACGACCCTTGAGGGTTTCTTTTTACGCCATTGGTTGAGATCGGAACCACGAGTAAAGTTTCTTTGTTCCATGTTGGATCTAAGAAGACCTAGAGGAACTGGTCGCGGGTTGGATCCTTGCTATGTTAGCGGTAGCCTCCTCACTAATTCTTGGGGTTGGTGAAAGAAAGTATCGTGTGGTTCCAGATATTTCATTAAATTTATTATGAAACTCTGCGGATCCTCGCTGATAACGAGGAAAAAGGTTTAATATGGAGGAAGTTGATGAAGCGTCACTGGGCATCAGAAAAGATGGTGTTTTAATCAGTGTATGACCTTACACGAAGAAAGAAAATAGCGAAGCTAAGAATAAATAAAGAAGATGTTGTCTAGTATCCTCACCGCACACGATAATATCTCTAAATTGGGATCGCAATCCTTTATCTAATTGGGTTCATATAAAAATTACAATTATATCTAAGGCCCGTGTTAGGATGCCCTCGTGTTAATATATATTAAGGGACGTATATTATGAATGTCACAAACAGAAGAAAATGCATGATTTATGAAGATCACAGTATCAAAATACTTATTGTTTGAAGATTGAGATGAACGTGAAGATTGCAAGGAATGGATCTGGTAAGCTGTTCTTGATGTTCTTCGAATATTTGCCATTTTGATCCTTCAGCAAATGGACAGCATTTTATGAAAATGTTCTTGAGAATATAAGGAAATGATTTGAGATCCCACATACTTGTAGGCAATACAAGAGAGAGAAAAAACTTGAAGTGGCACAATCCCAACCCTTGAGCTCTAATCTCGATGTATGACATATGGTAGAAGATGCTTCACTTTTAACGGTTAGAAAAAATAATAATACGGTCGAGAGGTCGCAATTGCGACCCTGGCCACGCCTCGTTGGATAAATGGTAAACTTTGATTCCGCGTCGTATTTATAACATCAACTCGGAATTGGGGGTAGTTGTTATGTCTGCTTTTGACATAGTCCTAAACATGCCCAATGGGCGTTATATTATAAACCAAATAGAAATGGGCCTAATAATGATGGAAGATATGAGCCCAATTTAGAATCATACAAAGCCTCATAAGGAGAATTCAATTGAACATAATACGTATCAACGACCCCGGGGATAATATAGTCACTAAAAGGATCTCTATTGTTATTGATAGCGAGTTTATTTTGGGACATTTTGTTCCTCCATCAACAACTTGAAGACTCTCATGCAACGCTTTATGAGGGTGCCTCACATATATTGAAGATCAGCGAGCCAAGCTCTTAAGGGGGCGCGTCGCTATTTAATAAATATGAAGGCTCATAGCATAAGCTTCTTTATGAGGGGACGCATGGATGTATTCGTGAAGTCACGATGCAGTTGAAGGTTCATAGGGATCGCATGCGAGGCCAAAGGTGCATTTGCATTTATCCATAAGAAGGTATTGCCTCGCGTCATGATAATTATGAAGCCAACTAGGCTCAAATCATGGTTGCTGGTCCTGAATTTTGATGGGCGGAACATAATTTTAGACCATCTAGAGGTAACTTGTTCTCCAATAACTACATGTGGCTTGAACCCCCTATTTAATAGGGTACGTAATCCTCTTATTTTAGGTTGAGAAACAGTTTGCATTAGAGAAATACACGTATTTTCCCTGGCATTTAAACAATCAATCAACAATATTAGTCACAACATTCATTCCGTGTTATTCGTGTGCTTAGCAAAATATCTATATTTTGCCCCGTAATTTCAGCAACATCCAAAAATATGGTTATATCAGATTCACCCCTTTAACAGTAGCCAATCAATATATGACTATGAGATTCGTTAATCACAAGTTCAGATAATCCGAAACAATTCCCTAGACCCTAACATGAGTATTTGCTTAAATAACTTGTTTGAGCACTCCCTTTGCATGCATGGCTACATGTGCTTGAGGATAGAGGTGGCTAGTAGTGCGGGCTGTGCGGTCCGGGCCGGGCTGGGAGCGGGTTGGACCCGGAAATAACAAACACTGAACCGGCACATTAATTAAACAAATCGGGCCGGGCTGGGCTTGAACCGACAAAAGAAAAACCGTACCCAACACTGAGCTCGTGAGCGAGCTGTGCGGGCCGCGGGTTGTACCGTGAGCTCGTTCAACGAGCTGTGCGGGCCGCGGGCTCTTGATTTGTTAACTCATGATATGTTATTGTTTTTTCTTCCTAGCACTGCAGTCAGCTACTCCACTATGTCACATGTGCACTCTACTATGTCACATCACACGTGATGTCCAACCAGTTAGCTGTGTAGAACAATTTAATTTAATAGGTTGACTCTACTGGTTGTAAAATAATTTACTTTAATTTAATAGATTATGTAATTTACAAATGAAAATATATCATTAAACAAATTTTAAATTTATCTATTTATTCTTTAAATAGGAATAAACATGATTACAAAAATAGGGAATCAGACCTAATTGAAAAATAGGGAAATAAAGTTAAAAAACTAAAAAAACAAGCTAGGAGAGCGGGGCTTTATAAAAGTCAAAGAAGGACCAAACAGACCCAACAGAGAGAGTCTTGTACAAGCTACAGAGAAACTATAAAGAGAGTTGTGTGGGCGGGTTAGTGCGGGCCGGTCCCGGTCCCGGTTTTTCAGTACTATATTCGTAACCGGCTCGCTTAATTTAACGAATTGTGCGGGCTTGAACCGGCCCAATTCGGGCCGAATAATTACGAGTTTCCGTACGAACCGGTCCCGAATGTGCGGTTCAAACCCGCACATTTGGCCACCTCTACTTGAGGATAATTGTCTTGTTTTAGCATTTGAAAGCTTCATTCTGCACATAGGCTCTCTACAATATACTGACAACTCAAATAAGTCAACATAAACTCAACAATTACACATCAAGTCCAGGTGAAGCGGGTTTCTCACGTTGTTCCACGAAGTGACAAGGTTAACAGATATGTATAATCTACTACTCTTCCAGGCCACAGCCTGTATGTGTAAACTTAAGATTCCATTGAACACAAAAATAAGAAATATATAGTGCTGCAAGTGTCACAACATCTCCTAGCTTTCATTTTTCTTACTCTATTGATATTGTGTGTCGCATATAATATGCATATGAGAAGATGTTTGGTAGGGATGGGCACATTTGAAAATATTAATCTCCTTTAAACACACGCATGGGTACTCCATTTTATTTATAGTCTATGTGTTACCACAAAATTTCAATACAAATACTTGGGTGTTTATTATATTCCGCCGCTTAGTTTCACGTTCTCGCCAAAAAAATAGAATTCACAAGGTAGGCTCCCATACTGTCAACTTAGCCAGTTTGGTAACTACCTTATCATCATCATCTATGTTCTTAATAAGAGTGATGTAATGCATATAATCTACAAATGTTTGCATATTTGACTCAATATTTTTGGCCGCATACACAAAATTACTACAATTACACACTCCCAATGGGGCGCTCTATTTGTTCTCATATTAATAGGCTGGAATGAGTGTCTTAAGCAGTTAATTAAGTAATTGGAAATATCAGTACTCTATTACAGATTAAATATGCGACTAAGCTGTAAAAAACACCAGATTCCCCAGTTCTGCAATTAGTGAGCTTCCTACCAAAGTAACACAAAACCCTATTTCATATTATAATATTATGATGATCACTAATTAATCAACTAAGCTACACGATCTGAAATCATTGAGCTTTTGGCTAATCCACCAACAAGCATAGAAAATTGAAAACCATCATTAAAAACTAATAAAACCAGATACAATCCATGGAAACACTTGTCCTTAAGCTCAATCTTAAGACAAGTACTTAGCAAGGATCAGTTTACAAATCTCATACACACTTTCCAGGAGACTACTCATGCATGTGAATTACAATTACCCATCTGTTATGTACAGTTAAACCTCTTTAAAGTAATAGGGTCGGGACCAAAAAAAAATATTACTTTAGCGAGTTTATTACTTAACCGGGAGTAAAAATACACTGTGTCCATTTTGTTGGGACCGGTGAAAAATATTATTTTAGCGAGGTTATTACTTTATCGATTATTACTTCATCGAGGTTTAACTTGAGTCTTATGTCCATCCAAAAAACTAGTCAATCTTAATTCAATCATCTTCCAGGCATCCCTCACAAGTCCATGCCAAACAAATATCATTTTACAAAATCTTGTCCCCCTCATTTTATAATCTTCACCCTCCATACTTCTGCGGCTCCTTTGTCTTTTTCTTCCAAATCCATTGTTTCTCATAACCAGGAACCTACCTTCTCCTTTCCGATTCCCTCTCCCTCATTTACAATATATATGTACATTATCACCTTCACCATACATCTACTCTCCTTCATCTCATCTTCACAACCACAATCTCTTTTACAAAATTTAAGCACTACTAATTCTTTTTCTAGTTACATATTAGTACATAATTATGGCCTCTCATCAGCTCGTACCAATGGGTCAAAAGCCGAAAATGCTTAAAGATTTTCTTGCAGACAATTCGCATTCGGGAAGTGTTTCATTTTTCGAAGATAACTTAAAGATGGCATTTTCTAACAAGGCATTTTCCAAATTTCTCATTAAATACCTCCCTTTTACCTCAACTATTAAGCCTCCGTCAATTTTACCAAGAAGCATTACAAGGAGGCTTTCCAAATCAAGGACAGTGCATCCGAAAGTTATTAACGCTAAAGATTTGACTGTTAAGGTCAAGGTGAAGGACATTCTACGATGGAGATCGTTCCGAGACTTGGCTGAAGAGCAATGTCCCCCGTTGGATTTCTCATCATCTCCGCTTCATTGTACAACCGTTACTACCACAACAGGATCTACTAATACTAGAAGTAGTAGTGCCAGGTCTAGTTGGTGCGAAAGTGATTTTACTGCCGAAGATTTTCCGTCTTGGTGCAGTAATTCGAGCGAGCTTTTAAGTGAAACTGTGGCTAAAAGTCAATTACTTAATGGTTTCATGAACAAATATTGTGACGAAGATAAAGAACAAAATAGTCCAGTTTGTGTTCTTGATTATGTCTCTCAAGAAGAGGACGAGTCCTTTTCGTATTTTCATCAAACTCCTAGGAGAAGCCAAACTAAAATCAATTTGTCCGCCAACAAAAATATTACTCATGAAGAAGAGAGTGATGAAGTTGACGAAAAGGCAATGCAGCTTCTAAATGAGGTTAAGATAAGTCTATCCAGCTCCGAGGAATGTCTGGAAATCGATGAAGAATTTGTTCTGTTAGATTTCTTCATGCTACAGCTGAGTAGTGACAACAAAAAGGATAATGCTGAGCTATTAAAAGTAGCAAAGGAATGGATAAGAGGAGAAGATGATGGAAGTTTGGAGTGGGAGATGGTAAGAAAAAAAGAGTTCAGTATCAGAGACATGGAGAGAGGTGTTAAATGGAACAAGTTTGATGAAGAAGAGCAAGAATTGGGCCTGGAAATTGAGGATCATTTGTTGAATCAGCTGGTGGATGAGCTTTTATCTGATTTTCTTAATCTTTAAAAAGCAAAACCAAGGCCAAAGAGTATATACAATTAGGTTCAAGTCTATACAACATACAAGACAATGTTAGTGAGAATTCTATATGATCTCCAAGAACTTGTTCTTGTGCAGATTTCAATATACATAGAGGTCGTGTTTGTCCTAATATTCAAGCAGGACACCCATGAAATTCCGTTTTTCAACCTGAATACAGTTCAGATTTATTCATTCATTAGGATTATTTCATATATGTAAATTAAAAATACTTTTTCCTTATTATGTTGTAATCGAAAATAATATTTATTGTCTGACAAAGTGTTGGTGCAGCTCTTGTATCCCTTTGTGCTGTATCCCTTTCCGCCAGATTAGGAGTGCAATCATGATGTGTGCATCTGTAATTAATTAATAAAATAATAATAATAATAATAATAATAATAATAATAATAATAATTGAACGAAGTATTCATTGCTCGAAAATTCATCGAAGATTCAGGATGCCGCGCGCAGGGAAATTGTTTTACGCTTCTCCAACCCTGGACTAAAGATCAAATACAACTCTACTAGAAGGTGATTCACATCTAATAAATTAATGAATAGTAGTGGTCCAAATTTAGATTCATTGATTCAATTTTGTTTAATATTATTATATTAATATTTTTTCTAATTTGATGATTTTTTTTAATGTTATTAGATATAAATTATTTAAGATTAGAATATAATTATAACAACTTTAAATTACAAAATAAAATTTCAAAACACGTAAAATTTTAGAATACTTGTAATATATGTAAATTATAAAATAAAATTTTAAAATATATAAGATTGGAATAAAATATGATTTTATGTAATATTTTAAAATCTTTAATTTATCATGTACCATTTTATCCTTTTTCAAAATTTTATGTAGCATTTTATCTTTAACTTAATTGTTTATGTTATAATTATAAATCATAATGAAATTAACCAGTTTTTTTTTCAAAATACTTAAAATCAAAATATATAAATATAATAATGATAATTGAATTTGAATTTGAATTCATATTTGAATTACGTGGTTTGAATGGAATATGGATCCCGCCCAAATTTGAATTACCAATGATTCAAATTTAGATTCCTGGTTGAAGTTAGAGTTGTTCATGACGAGCCGAGCCAAGTTTTGATCGAATCGGGCCTAGCTTTAATTTCTTTTTCTAAAGAACCGAGTCGAGCCGAGATTTCTTAACAAACAGAAAATCGTGTTCGAGTTCGAGCTCATTAACGAACGAGCCGAACACGAGTTTTTATCGAAGAAAATTGAGCTGAGTCGAACCGAGCCGAACACGAGTTTTCTCCATCAAAATGAGTCGAGCTGAGCCGAGCTAAAATGAAAAATTATGGTCAAAACACCGGTTTACTATTAAAATAACAAACAAAATATTTTTATTTTTTTCTAAAATTTTTGTCATATCACTAAAATATATAGAACATCCATACGGTTGGATTATTTAAAATTATATTTTAAAAAATTAAAATATTAATATTAGACTAAACACTAATTATAAGTATTGTTTAAACCATTGTTGATTGTCAAAATAACAAACAAAATATATTTATTTTTTAAAACACTTGGTCAAATCACTAAAATATATAGATCTTAACATCTGTACGGTTAGATCATTTATAAATATTTTTAAATAAATCGAAACATCAATACGAGTCTAGACACTAGTTACAAGTACAGGTTAGAACACCGATTAACTGTTAAAATAACAAATCAAATATATTTATTTTTTCTAAAATTTTTGTCATATCACTAAAATATGTATATCTCAACATCCGTACGGTTGGATCATTCATAAATATTTTTAAAAAAATAAAACATTATTATGAGACTAAACACTAGTTAGTCTCATAATAACATAATAATAACAAACATTAACACTAGTTACAAGTACTGTTAAAACCATTGGTTGATTGTCAAAATAACAAACAAAATAAATTTATTTTTTTCTAAGATTTTTTTCATTTCACTAAAATATATAGATCTTTATATCCGTACAGTTGGATCATTCATAAATATTTTTTAAAAATTGAAACATTAATACGAGACTAAACACTAGTTACAAGTAAAGTTCAAACCGTTGGTTGATTGTCAAAATAACAAACAAAATAAATTTATTTTTTTCTGATAATTTTATCATATCATTAAAATATATAGATCTTAACATCCGTACGGTTGGATTATTTATAAATATTTTAAAAAAATCGAAAAAAATTTACGAGACTAAACACTAGTTACAAATACGTGTCAAAACACCGGATAACTGTTAAAATAACAAACCAACCGTACGGTTGGATTATTCATAAATATTTTTTAAAAAATAAAATATTATTATGAGACTAAACACTTGTTACAAGTACTGTTAAAATCATTGGTTGATTGTCAAAATAACAAATAAAATAAATTTATTTTTTTCTAAGATTTTTTTCATTTCACTAAAATATATAGATCTTTATATCCGTACAGTTGGATCATTCATAAATATTTTTTAAAAATTGAAACATTAATACGAGACTAAACACTAGTTACAAGTACAGTTCAAACCGTTGGTTGATTGTCAAAATAACAAACAAAACAAATTTATTTTTTTTCTGAAAATTTTATCATATCATTAAAATATATAGATCTTAACATCCGTACGGTTGGATTATTTATAAATATTTTAAAAAAATCAAAAAAACTTTACGAGACTAAACACTAGTTACAAATACGGGTCAAAACACCGGATGACTGTTAAAATAATAAACCAAATACATCCATTTTTTTCTAAATTTTTTGTTATATCACTAAAATACATAGATCTTAACATCCATACAATTGGATCATTTATAAATATTTTATAATAAATCAAATCATTAATACGAGACTAAACACTAGTTACAAGTACTGGTAAAAACACGTGTTGATTGTTAAAATAACAAACCAAATATATTTATTTTTTTATAAAATTTTTGTCATATCATTAAAATATATAGATCTTAACATCTGTACGGTTGTATCATTCATAAATGTTTTTAAAAAAATTGAAACATTAATGTGGGACTAACCACTAGTTACAAGTACTGTTCAAACCATTGGTTGATTGCTAAAATAACAAACAAAATAAATTTATTATTTTGTCTTATCACTAAAATATATGTCTGAAAACATAAGCGACTATTTGCTTAGCTCGTTTATTTGTTTAATCCTGGCTGTGTTTTTTTCGATGGGAGTTTTGTTCCTATTGAAATTAAGTTGTAATTTTGGTTGATGCAATTTATAAAAAGCATTTTGTCAAAAAAAAAAAAAAATAGAAGTAATGGTCAAACTAGTGGTTAATTATTAAAATAGCAAACCAAATATAATTATTTTTTCAAATTTTTTATTATATCACTTAAATACATAGATCTTGACATCCGTACAGTTCAATCATTTAAAAATAATTTTAAAAAAAATCAAAACACCAATATGGGAATAAATACTAGTTACAAGTAGTAGTCAAATCACTTGTTAATTTTTAAAATATCAAATTAAAAAAATTTATTTTTAATATCTGATTTTTTTTCAAATTACTAAAATATATATTTTGACATTCATAAGGTTCATAACTGAGAAATATTTATAAAAAAAAATATGAATAAAATTCATATTACTCAAATATATAAAAATTAACAAAATTGAATTTTTTTCAAGCCGAGCTCGAGTTGAACCGAGCCGAGCTCGAGCAAAACATGCCAGAAGCTCGGCTCAAGCTCATTTTCTTAACGAACACATTTTTGTGATCGAGATCGAGCTCGAGCACTTAACGAACCGAGCTCTTAACGAGCCTAGCTCGAGTTTGTTCGTGAACAACTCTAGTTGAAGTTTGCCTAAGAGGATGTGCCAATGATCACCCCCATTGACTAGTGGGGCTTTCAGTTGGCCTACACTTAAAGAGTGATGTGACATATTTAATCCCAAGTTTAAACTATGAATATTGTTTCTTTAGAAAATAATATGTTACTGTATTTTAATTATAGGTACATAAATGACTGAATATATACAGTAAAGTATAATTTGTGTACCTACACTAAGACTGTCAGACCACTTATTGTACTCACAAAAAAATATCACTTGAAATACTAACTCTCCAAAAAACTTGCAAAGTGCTCTTTTTCGTAAAATACGTGTAACTCCGTTAGAGTAGTCAAGGACATTTCAGTCTTTTCATGGGTTGGGCTTTGTAAAAGGATTAAAGTATACTCTTTTCTTTTACATTTTATCCCATTTATCTGTAGTATTCTTACAAGCAGACGATTCGTTTCCTCACTCTGAAATTAAAAAGCCGTCGATGTAATGGTGTGGTACTTGAGAGATCGGAAAAACGAAAATATATATGATCCTGATAAAGCCCAGATTATGGTGATTGCTTAAAGTGAGTTTGTGTTGTGCAAGACATGCGTGTATCATAACAAGACTAAGTCAAATTGACAGCCCTAAGAATTAGTTGTGTGATAATCTATATTTGTATTTTGTATTGTATTACTTGAGTCTGTAAAAATGTCAAAGATTAGACTGTAGTATTTTTCTGTAAAAGTCTCAAGCCTAAGAATAAACTTTGGAAGAAGATCAAGAAGATCATGCCTCAGAGAAATTGTGAAGAAGTTTGGAGTTGAATAAATCTATTTTAGGAAAAATATTCCAAGTCAAAATATCTACAAGTCACAGATCAGGTCATATACCTTTTACTATAAATACCCAGACATCTCGACATATACCTCTTTACGTCTTCGAGATCTCTAAGTGACCTAATTTTTCCAAATCCAAACCGTTTTCTCTCATTTCAAGCTCTTTCTCTCTAATTTTTCTTACCCGCTTTAACTCAAACTATTCCAATGACATCAAACACAGTTACACCTTTCATCCTAAAGGAGGGCACCAATTATCTTGCTTTTACTGATGCAAAATAAGCTCTTGACAGTTTCAAGAGCTTTGTAAAGTTTCTTTCTGAAACTTACTTTGCAGGTGCTCTAACAGCAAATCCAGTACTATACTTGGATGTTCTAGGCGATTTATGGAACACAGTTGTGATAAGAACTGTGGTGCATGAGAACCAAACTATGTCCATGGTGGTTAATTGCTCCATTCAAGGCCAATAGGTGGAATTTTCTGAAGATGATATCAATGTAGCTTTGGGCATCCCAAATGACAATTTGGTGGAGGTTCCAACACAAGATAAGCTAGATGAGTTCATGGACTTCATCAACTACAGTGAAAGAATCAACCTGGCTAGCCTGAACAAGAAGTATCTAAGGAGGGAATGGTCTTTCTTGTTCGATTCTATTTGTGAGGGCCTTCACTTGCAGAAAGACAGGGTATGACAACATCTCAAGTATTGTCCAGAAGCTGGTGTTCTCAATGACCCACAACAGATATCTCAATGTAGGTCATCTCATCATGGAGGAGCTAAGCACCAGGCTCATAATGCCTTTGACAGCAAGAGGTAAAGAATTTTTTCTTCCTAGATTTATACTGTTTACTTTAAATCATAAAGTGCATGACATTCATATGCTTAATGGTATAGATAGAACTAAAATATGCAATTGTAAACAAGTGTCCAAAGTTCTAATTGGTTCACTCATTACAAAGAACAAGGCACATGTAAGTCTTAGAATCATTCCATTTATGTTGGAGAGATTCGGAACTTACCCTTACCCTATACCTGACATGAGGTTTTGTTAGTCCCTTAACAATATAGCAAGAATTACAGAAGGGGGGTTGAATGGAATTCTTGAACCTTTTTCTCGAAATAAAAATGTTCAACTCGAATATAGATATAAATGTTTTGATTAGCACAATGCGGAATAGAAACTTAATTGAATTAAAACATGAGTAATTAAAAACAAGAGTCTTTAAAAACTTTCTGGTGGATTTAAACAATTCCACCAGAGATATATATTATATATCGAGAGGACTCTGTGTGCAAGAATGCTCACAGCTGCTTACAAATCGAACTGCTGAGAATACAGGGAAATGCTAAGGATTTTGCTTACAAAGATTTCTCTGTTTTTGTGTCTCAACACTTATCTTTCTATTTGCTACGTTCTTGGTTTATATATTACCAAGATTACAAAGTCAAAAAGACTGAATAAATATAAAAACTATCAGACTTAAGCTTTGCTGCTTTTCATCCTCTATTACCCAGTTAATGGGCTTCCACAGTAGATTTGTATACATCTTGACGGCTGTGCTCAGCTTTCACTGTTCAACTGCTGTTTGAATTCTTTGTATAATCATCCGTTGGATTTTATGAACATCCGTTGGATATATGATCATTCGTCGACTTTCTGAACATCCGTTGATGACTTCATTGATCATCCGTCGACTGTTATACTGAACATCCGTTGATAGTCATTTGATCATCTGTCGATGGCTTTGTCAATCATCCGTCGGTAGCTATTTTGGCACTTGACTTTATTTCACTTATGCAGAATTACAAGACATCATTTATATACAATTAATCAGCCTATTTTGCATATCTAGTTAAAGTCAACATGACTTATAGGCTACTACAGAATCTATACAAAGATGTATACAGAACTGTGTTACAGACTTATTATTATATAAGCTACTCACTCGATGGATAATTAGTTAACATCCGTCGGGACTATAATGAGTTATCCGTCGGGACTATAATTCTTATCTTTTGAGTGCTACATTATTTCACTAAGTAAAATCTACTTAGATGTTTTGTTTATGAAACCATCAAGTACACAACATATGCACAACAATCTCCCCCAATTTATGTCTACTGAAATTGTAGCCATAAATTAAGAGATACTTGATGATAACAAAACATCCTAAATATACAGCTTTAAAGATAAGCAGATAATACTGAAAGTGCTTCAATTAAACAAAATGTACAAGGTTTGGCTCACAGTCATTTTCAAGATGCTCCTCTAGCCTGAGCAGATTTTTCTAGTTTCTTAAAGGTCTGGTTCTTCTTCCAAGCTTTCTGTTATTTTCATCAATTTGATTTTGGAGCTGCTTGTGGAATTCCAGTTCATCAGATTCTGAGAGATCTATCTTTTCTTGCATTTCCAAGAGAGTCTCATTGCTAGAGATACTCAATTGGTCTTCTAATCTGAAGAATCTTCTCACACCTTTGTCATCTATGAACTCCATCAGCCAGTAGAGCCTTAGATGCACTCTTCTCCCTGTGTATGGGATGATTAGAGTCTTTGGGAGTGCATCTTTAGCTCTAATACTCCTTAGTTCTTCAATCTTCTTCAATACTAGTCTTCTTGCAGTTACATTGAACCTAAAGTTCTTCTTGAAGGATGAATAAACTTTTATCAGTACAGCTTGGCTCTCTTGAAGAATCTTGTGAAGAGGCCACACAATCTCCTTTCCTCCTGTGTACTTGAACACTAACCTTTCAGGTAGGTTCCTGTATGCATCAATTCCCCTCACTTCATCCAGTTCATCCAGATAGAGGTTTAGATCTGAAAATTCTTTGATGTCACACAAGTACAAGTAGTCTCCCTTGTTGACTTTGGGTTGAGCTTTAACTACTGACTTGGATTTGAGTGGTGACAGCTTCACTTTCTTGACTGCCCTTGACTTTGTCCTTTTTGGCTTGCTAAGGATTGGTAAATTGAAATCAGGAATTGGTATTTTATCCCACTCTATTGGCTCATCCTTGGGCACAATAGGTTCACCATGAATATTCCTGTAGGGATCCACCACCCTTATATCTTCAAATGCCACAGAGGGCTTTGATGCTTGAGTTGTAGCTAGTGTGGGTACCTTAAGAAATTGATCTTCCAATTCTTTGTCTACAATATCCAGTTTCCTTTTTGTTCTTCTAGCCAATTCTTTCTTCCTTGGGGATTTCTTCTGTTCTTCAATTTTCTTCTTTGATTCAGCAGCTTCAAATGGTTGTGAGGGAATTTGTTGAGATAAATTCACAGCCTGTAGCTTGGCCAAGATAGCAAACTGCTCTTTCTTTTGTTTAGTCTTCTTTGCATCTAGAGCAGCTTGCTTCTTTTCCTGCTTCAATCTGGCTTTTTCTTCTCTCTTTGCTTGAGCAAATTGTGGATGTCCAGCTACCACACAAATTTCCTTTCCATTTCTGAATATCTTAGCAATTCTCCTTTTTGAAGCTGAATCAGCTGGATCTTTATAGAAGACAATTGATCTTGACAGAAGCTTCTTCTCATCAGGCTTGGGTGTCTCATACACAGTGTCCAAGGGGTTCTTCAAAGATGATTTTGGATAATTTGCACTTGTGTTATCACAGAAAATAGGAATCCTCTCAACTTGCAAACCATAGTCTAGCAATTGATTTTTCATCCATAAAATATGTGCACAGCAACTGCCGGCAGCAATATATTCAGCTTCAGCTGTAGAAGTAGAAACTGAATTTTGCTTTTTACTGAACCAGGACACAAGCTTGTTTCCTAGAAATTGACAGGTTCCTGTTGTGCTCTTTCTGTCAATTCTACAACCTGCATAATCTGCATCTGAATAACCAGTTAGATCAAAACCAGAATCTCTAGGGTACCAAATGCCAAGTTTTGGTGTTCCCTTGAGATATCAGAAAATTCTCTTAATAGCTATTAAGTGAGATTCTCTAGGATCAGCCTGAAATCTAGCACACAAACATGTAGCAAACATTATATCTGGCCTACTAGCTGTTAAGTACAGAAGAGAGCCAACCATGCCTCTATAACTTGAAATATCCACAGACTTTTCACTAGTGTTTAATTCAAGCTTAGTTGCAGTGGCCATGGGAGTTTTTGCAGATGTGCAAACTTCTTTAAAAGATCAAAAATATATTTAGTTTGACTAATGAATATTCTATCACTGACTTGCTTAACTTGTAAACCAAGAAAGTAAGTTAGTTCTCCCATCATACTCATTTCATACTTACTTTGCATCAATTTGGCAAACTTTTTACAAAGTTTCTCATCTGTAGAGCCAAAAATAATATCATCTACATAAATTTGAACAAGTATACTAGAGCCATTAACATTTCTGAAAAATAAAGTTTTATCTACAGTACCTCTTGTGAAGTGATTTTCCAAAAGGAACTTTGATAAAGTGTCATACCAGGCTCTAGGTGCTTGCTTAGTCCATAAAGTGCTTTCAGAAGATAATAGACATATTCTGGAAAATTTGGACCTCAAAACCAGGAGGTTGACTGACATATACTTCTTCCTCCAAATCTCCATTCAGAAAGGCACTTTTGACATCCATTTGATAAACCTCAAAATTGGAATGGGCTGCATAGGCTAAGAAGATTCTGATGGCTTCAAGTCTTGCAATAGGAGCAAAAGTTTCATCAAAATCTATTCCTTCTTGCTGACAATAACCCTTAGCAACCAATCTAGCTTTATTCCTGATTACTATGCCATTTTCATCCATCTTGTTTCTGAATACCCACTTGGTGTCTATTGGATTCTTTCCTTTAGGCTTGGGTACCAGCTTCCATACTTTATTCCTTTGAAATTGGTTTAGCTCCTCCTGCATAGCTAAAATCCAATCAGGATCCAACAAAGCTTCTTCTACCTTCTTTGGTTCTTCCTTTGATAGAAAGCTGCTGTATAGACATTCTTTCTGAGTTGCTCTTCTTGTTTGAACTCTAGAAGAAACATCACCAATGATAATCTCAAAGGGGTGATCTTTTGTCCATCTTCTTTGCTGAGGTAGATTAGCTATAGATGAAGAGGCCTCATGATTGTCTTGATGTGTGATTGAGTTTTGATTGCTAGAAACTCCCCCTGAGTTTGTGGATCTTTCATTTGAGAAAGGAGAATTTTCTGTAGGTGATCTGTCTTGACTTCCTGCTCCTTTTTGAAAGGCATATGTCATAGCCTACTCATTTATTCGAGTATTTAACTCAACTCAAATAAGAATGTAATAAGTAAATAGTGGATCAATCATCAGAGAGATCTCACAAGTAACATCTGTCAAAGAATAAAGAAACATTGTTCATCTGCAGACTTGAAGATTCACTGGAAGAAGTTCAAGAATTTGATCATGCCTCAGTGATATAAATCAAGATCGTGGATTTAATCAAGTGACAGAGATCTCGTCAAGGTATCATTTATTACAAGGATTCAATCAGAACAACAAAGTCAAGACATGAAGAAACGTCACGAAAGTTAGTCACTCATGAACCAGACAGTACATCGAGTGTCAGCATTGAAGTGACGGAATTGATTCATAAGTCTCAGTGACTTTCAGAAGATTAACAGAAGAATGGTTGCTGCTCAGGGTTAGTATTAATTCTCCATTAATTAATTAAGTCATATAATTTAATTAAGAAAATAAATTATATCTGCAAGGATTAATTTATTAATTAATTGAATTAAATTGATTAATTAATTTAGAATTAATATTAAGGAATTACAGAATTTTAATTGGTTTAAAATCTATTTAAATTGAAACAAGGCAAACTGATTGTATTAAGTATGACAATCGGTATGACAATCAACAGTCATACCGAAAGTCATGCTAATTCATTAATTGTCTTGTTAGAATTTTTATTAGATTAAAAAATCTGTTATTAATCTTTGCAAGACAATCTGAATTGTACTTATGTAACAATCGGTATGACAATCAATTGTCATACCGAAAGTCATGCTGGTTCAAAGGATTGTCATTGCAGTTCATTTGCATTCGGCTGTTTACTTAAAAAGAAACAAAAGAAGTAGAAGACAAGATCATCCAAAAACTCAGCAAAAACAGAACATACAGAAGAACAAAAGAGAAAAAGAAGCAGAAAAATATTACATCTATTCTGCAACTTCAAGATCAATTTCTAGATTGTAAAGTTATATCCAATCAACTAGAAATACTTATCTTGTTCTTGTGTA
The DNA here is from genome assembly GCF_009905375.1 of Apium graveolens. Classification (NCBI taxonomy): domain Eukaryota; kingdom Viridiplantae; phylum Streptophyta; class Magnoliopsida; order Apiales; family Apiaceae; genus Apium; species Apium graveolens. The sequence continues at coordinate 91,237,122 of NC_133652.1, forward strand.
TCAATCTAGCGGATTAAAATCCCTAGAACTTAATCTCAAATCGCATTTAGCATTTGATCTTTTAATTACAAAAATAGAAAAAGTTCATGTCGAATTTATTCTAGATTTGTAATAATTGATTTGAGATTAATCCCTTGTAACCGATACCGTAGTTGTAACACCTTTCAAGTTTAATAAAAGTTTTATTTAACTTGAATTTTGTTTCACAATTTTATTCCGCATTTTATTCGACTAAACGGTATTGTTTGCATTCAACCCCCCCCCCCCCTTCTACAAACAAATTGGGACCTAACAATTGGTATCAGAGCCTTCTGATTAACGTACAAATCTAGATCCTAGACTTTTGTGTTTCTTTCACTTCTTGAATTTTTTATTCACTCAAAAAATTCATAATGACTACACAAAAAGTTGGAACCGTTAAAATTCCACTTTTCGATAAAGAAAATTATGTTATGTGGAAGAAGAAGATGCTACTGTTTTTACAGGTTGCTAATCCCAAATATTTGCAAGTGTTGAAGAAGGGTCCAAAAATACCTATGGTTATTGAACCAGAGGTAATAGAAAATGATGTGGTGATCACCAAAGCGAGAACTTATGTGAAGGATCCTGAGGACTTCTCTCCTGCTGAAATAGAAGAAGCTTCCCTGGATGCTAGCCTTCAATTAATCTTAGTAGATTCCCTTAATCCCCTAATGAATAGACATGTGATGAATTGTAAAGATTCCAAACATATCTGGGAAACTATTGAGATTATTAATGAAGGCACAGAGGAAGTTAGGGAGAACAAACTAGAAATCCTAACCTCTGAGTATGAATACTTTAAATCCAATCCAGGAGAAGGAATCACTGAAGTGTTTGAGAGGTACAATGCATTGATCAACAACCTGAACATTAATGGTAAATACTATTCCATCAGGGAGGTCAACAAAAAGTTCCTTTTGACACTGCCAACTCATCTCGAACATAGAATCACTGCCATAAGAGAAGCAAGAGATCTGAGTGAGATTTCTTTGGAAAGGCTCTATGGTGTGTTAAAGACTTATGAGTTGGAGCAGATTCAGCAGAAGGAAGTTTACGGGAAAGGAAGAGTGGTCAGCACGTCTACTGCTCTAGTAGCTGATGAACAGCAACAACAACCACTATATCAACAACAATCTCAACAGTCAGATAGAATGGTACAGTCTTCCAAGGTTGAAGATAATGTGATAGTAGCAGAATTTGATTCTCCTACTACAAATCAATCAGGAGATGATTATTATTCCTTGGAAGAACTGGAGCAATTGGAGGATGAGTCAATGGCCCTGATTGTCAAGAGATTCTCAAATGTCAGATTCAAAAGGAATCCCAAGTTCAAGTACAAGTCCAACTACAACAGATTCCAGAAAGGTGGATCTTCATCCTCTAACACCAGCAGTGGTGGGTATAAAACAGGGATGGTTGATCGAAGCACCATTCGATGCTTCAACTGTAATGAGTTGGGACACTTTGCCACAGAATGCAGGAAGCCAAAACAAGCAAGGAAGAACTCTTATGATTCTAATCAGAAGAGTAAATCTGAAAGGGCGTACCTGGCAAAGGGAAGAAGTTGGGATGATACTGACAGTGAAGATGAAGAAGTTGGGAATCTTGCTCTCATGGCTAGTGATGCAAGCACCTCATCGTCAAGAAAAGAGGTAAAACTTTCTGATGCTGAAATGGTTTATCATCTAAGAGGTAACTTAGATTGTGCTCGTCGTGATAATGAATTGTTAAATCAACAAATCAAAGACCTTGAGAAAGAGGTCAATGAATTAAGACTTGTGCACATTAATCAAGATAAACTTAAAGATCAAGTATCTTTTCTAGAGAATAGAGTTGACTGTTATAGACAACTCGAAACTATTCTCAAAGACAAGATCACCGGTCTTGAGGCTAAGGTTAAAGCTTACTTTAATTCTTGTTCGAAGTCCAAAGAGTTTTACAATAAGCAAGCTGTTAATCAAACACACGGAATAGGTTTTGATTACAATGCTGCTATTGGAAAATTAGGCATAAACTCCCCTCCTCATGTATGTGCTAAAGGCAGGGAAGTACCACATGTGCTTAAGGGTGTTGATGAACCCCTCTATAAGGAATCAATTGCTGAACCATTTGATGAGACCTCTTTTATTATTCAAGAAGAAATCCATGCTGAAGATAATGCTAATGGGAAAGATGTCTCCAAGACAAGTGTGTCAAAAGTTCCAGTCAAGGTTGTGAAAGCAACTGAGACTAACTCAGACACACATGAGTTGGATAACACAAATGCCATGTCTACCATGCATAAGTTGCCTATTGTTAATCCTTCTCATAAAGCATGTGGTGTTCCTGATTGTATGTCTTGTGCTTTTAATCTGTTGTTTGCTTATTTTAATGGTAAGCATGTTTCTAATGATAAGACTACTCCTCGTCAGCATGTGAATAATAGAAAGCATGATAGGTCTAAGACTGCTAGTCCTCCTAAAGCTAGAAAGGAGACATTTGTGCCTAAGCCTAAACATAAATTTGATAAGGCTGTTTTAAAGGTCAAATGTTCAGTCATTGAGAATGTTAAGAATAGTGAAATTAAGAATGTTGTTTTGCCTGATAAAGGCCAATTTTACAAGTATGTCGGACCCAGCCAAGCTTGGGTTCCGAAGAAGTTCTAATCCATTTGTATTGCAGGGCATTAAACAGGTACAACCGGTAGTGTGGATTCTTGACAGCGGATCATCAAGACATATGACCGGAGATAGAGCCCTGCTATCAAATGTGGTTGAGAAAGCTGGCCCAGTGGTTACCTTTGGAGATAACAGCAAAGGTTTAACGGAGGGATATGGCTGTTTGCAAGCTGGAAATGTTATCATTGAAAATGTATATCTTGTGCAAGGACTTGAACACAATCTGCTTAGCATTAGTCAGTTCTGTGACAACGGCTACAATGTTTTATTCGACAAGCTGAAGTGTCAGATTCTGCACAAGAAAAGTGAAAAACCCTCCTTAATGGGAATCCGGAAAGGAAATCTGTTCGTAGCTGACATGAACTCTGGAAGCAATCTTGAAGTCAATTGTTTCTATGCAAAGGCATCGTCAGATGAGAGTTGGCTATGGCACAAGAGACTTTCCCATCTCAATTTCAAAACAATGAATTCTCTTGTCAAAAGAGAATTGGTAAGAGGTCTGCCTCAGCTGGAATTCTCTCCAGAAGGACTATGTGAGGCTTGCCAGAAAGGAAAGTCAAAGAAAGCAAGTCACAAAGGCACTAACACATCTTCCATAACTGGTGTTCTGCAATTATTGCACATGGATTTATTTGGTCCAGTTAATATCCTTTCTATGTCAAAGAAGTGTTACTGTCTTGTGATAGTTGATGACTATTCCAAGTATACGTGGGTTTTATTTCTTCACTCTAAGGATGAAACACCACAAGTTGTGATTGATCATATCAAGATGATTGAGTTAGATTCTAACGTCCCTGTTAGAGCAATAAGGTCAGATAATGGAACAGAATTCAAGAATGCACTTCTCAATGGATTCTGTACAGACAAAGGGATTACCAGACAATTTTCAGCTCCTAGAACCCCTCAGCAAAATGGAGTGGTAGAAAGGAAGAATCGTACATTGATTGAAACTGCAAGAACGATGTTAAATGAATCAGGTCTTCCAATGTACTTTTGGGCTGAAGCTGTCAATACTGCATGTTATACTCAGAATCGAACTCTAATCAACAAAGACTTCATGAAAACTCCTTATGAGATTTTGAATGAACAGAAACCTTCTATCAAATACTTTCATGTATTTGGTGCCAGATGCTTCGTGCTCAAGGATGGAGATGATCGTCGTGGTAAGTTCGAGGCAAAGGCATATGAGGGTATTTTTGTTGGATATGGAAGAAGATCATATAGAGTGTATATCATTGATCAACACAAAGTAACTGAAAGTGTCAATGTTACATTTGATGACACTAAACTCCCTAGTATCCAAACTGAAGATCCTTCTGAGAAACTGAAGTTTGATGATACGTCAGATTCAGAGTCAGAACATGGTCAAGAACCTGAGGTTGTTGCTGGTGAAGAACCTGTTAATCCTGATGATACTCAAGGTAATAGTGATGGAAACTCTGGCAACAATGGAGATACCACTGCTACTGACGGAGAATCTTCAAGTCAACATGGCAACAACTCAGGGGGAGATGCTGAAGGATCATCTAGTAGGACACAACATCACAATGAATTTCAAGGCGAATCATCAAGATCAAATCTTCCAAGACAGACTGTCTGGAATAAAGCTCACCCTTTTGAGTTGATTATTGGTGATCCAGATGTTGGAGTCAGAACTAGACGTGCTACTCAAAATGAGTGTCTGTTCTCAGGATTTCTTTCTGAGATGGAACCTAAGAAAATTGAAGAAGCACTGACTGATCCAGATTGGGTGATTGCTATGCAAGATGAACTCAATCAGTTTGAAAGTCAACAAGTCTGGAAACTGGTACCTAGGCCTGTACACAAGAAAGCTGTTGGTACTAGGTGGGTATTCAGGAATAAACTAGATGAAGATGGTGTGGTTACAAGAAACAAGGCAAGACTGGTAGCTAAAGGGTATTCTCAAGCTGAAGGTATTGATTATGATGAAACCTATGCTCCAGTGGCTAGACTTGAGGCCATCAGGATATTTCTGGCATTCGCAGCATTTTCAAACTTTAAAGTTTATCAAATGGATGTCAAGAGCGCCTTTCTGAATGGAAAGCTGGATGAAGAGGTATATGTAGAGCAACCTCCTGGTTTTGAAGATCCAGATCATATGGATTTTGTCTTCTTTCTTTTCAAGGCTATCTATGGGCTAAAACAGTCTCCAAGAAAATGGTATGACACTCTCTCTGAATTTCTTATTGAAAATAGCTTTATTAGAGGTGTCATAGACAAAACTCTCTTTTCTAAAAAACATAAGAATGATACTATATTAGTCCAAGTCTATGTGGATGATATAATATTTGGGTCTACTAATGATAATCTCTGTAAGAGATTTGCTAAGTTAATGCACAGCAAGTTTGAAATGAGCATGATGGGAGAGCTGAAGTTCTTTCTTGGATTACAAGTAAATCAAAGGTTAGATGGAACATTTATTTGTCAATCCAAGTATCTCAAGGAACTCCTCAAAAAGTACAATCTAGAGGATTCTGCATCAGCAAGGACTCCATCAACTACAGCTGTCAAGCTTGGACCATGTGAAAACTCCATTAAGGTAGATGTCACAAGCTACAGAGGTATGATTGGCTCGTTACTCTATCTTACTGCAAGTAGACCAGATATTATGTATGCTACATGTTTATGTGCAAGGTTCCAAGCGGATCCTAGAGATATTCATCTCGTTGCTGTTAAACGAATCTTAAGATATCTTAAGGGAACACCAAATCTAGGTATTTGGTACCCTAAAGAATCTGGTTTTAACCTTGTCGGATATACAGATTCAGATTATGCAGGAAGTGTTGTTGATAGGAAAAGCACCTCAGGAAGTTGTCAATTCCTAGGAAGCAGGCTAGTCTCATGGTACAGCAAGAAACAGCAAACAGTTTCCAACTCAACGGCCGAGGCTGAATATATTGCTGCTGGAAGCTGCTGTGCTCAGATCTTGTGGATTAGGAACCAACTACAAGACTATGGCTCTGTATTGAACAAGATTCCTATTTTATGTGACAACACAAGTGCAATAGCCATCACCAACAACCCTGTGCAGCACTCGAGGACAAAGCACATTGACATCAGGTATCATTTTATTAGAGAGCACGTCATGAATGGTACTGTTGAACTATTTTTTGTTCCAACAGAAGAACAAATTGCAGATATTTTCACTAAACCACTTGACGAATCCACATTTACCGGATTAGTTGGTAAATTGGGCATGTTGAATAGTTTTAGTGATTAATTTAGTTAATATCTGGAATCTGTTCTTGAATGAATTTACAAATGAATTTTTCATAAATGAAAAATTCATCTGCAAATTTATTTTATCATTTTATCATATTTCTTGCTTATTTCTATGTAATATATATTATCTTATCTATTTTTATTTTCCCTATTTGTTAACTTAAAATATCTCAGAATATTTTATTTCCTCTAAAAATATTTTTCTATGAATTTTATTTGCTAAAATTCAATAGAAATCTATTTTTGAAATAAAAATAATAAATTCTGATATATTATCTTTGTTTCTGTAAAAATTTTAAGTGTTTATTTCAGTTTTACTATCTTGTAATATAGTTTCAGTATTCAAATAGAAGTCTGTTCCAGTTATTTTATTTTATTTTGTTTTCTACTGCAATGACAATCGGCAAGACAATTGAATTGTCTTGCTGAAAATCATTTCAGTACTTATATATATATATACTTATTTTCATATTAATTCTGTGTTTATTGCTGGTATGACAATCGGCAAGACAATTGAAATTGTCTTGCTGAAAGTCATTTCAGTGTAAATTATGTTAATTTGTTCTTCAGTATAGTTTTATACTGGCAAGACAATCGGTATGACTATTGGATTGTCTTTCCAGTTATAAACCATATAGATAATTATTTTCATTTTATTATTATACTGGTATGACAATCGGTATGACTATCAGATTGTCATACCAGTTATAATTTTAATATTTATTCAGTAATTTCTTTTCCTTCTTTTTGCCTGGTATGACAATCGGTATGACAATCCCGGATTGTCATACCAGCTGTTATATAAAGGCTTTTGCTGTTTTGTTTTAAACCATTTCAACATAACAATTCATTTCAAAAATTTTGAACAGTTTTTCTCCCTAATTTTTCTCTCTTCTCTCTCTTCGAACCAAACCAACAATCTGTCTTCTTCCTTGCTCGAGTTTTTACTCAGCACACAAAATCATCACTTTGTGATATATACATACAAGTATATATATAAAGAGATGCTGTTGAATTTTTCTTAAATAAAAATCAGTTTGCCCCTTCAAATTCCAGTTGTGTTATTGAATTTGAACCTTTTATTTTAATTTTAATTTCTGATTTGTGTCTTTTGGTTTGTCAAAACTGTGTTTGTGAGTTAAGAATTTTAACGAGATACATTTCTGTCTAAATTTTTCGATTATAATTAATTTAATTCGAATTATTAAATTAATTTAATTAATTCGAATTTTCTTAATATTATTCTTAAAATTCTGAAAAGCTTGTGTCTTATTATTATTTTATAAAATGGCTCTCAATTTCCAAATTGTCGCGCATAATCAGGTTGGTTATTTTAATCCGGAAAAATGTGATGTTGAAAAATTTAAGCCATGGATTAGATTTTTAAATGACCATTCGATTGTTAGCTCTGTTAAATCAAATGTGATTTTAAACGTCGATCTACTTAGACTGATTTGCACAACTTCTACTGTGGCCGATGATTCAAAATCTTTTTCATTCACCATCGCAAACACACAGTATGTAGTTGATGAAACAGTCATCAATCGTGCGTTAAATTTTCCACTAGACAATTTCTGTAATTTACCCTCTGAAAATGATATCACAAATTTTTTCAATGCTATTCACTATCAGGGGGTGATCAATTTAACCAAACTTTCTAAATCAAATTTGGTGTCTGAATGGGATATATTCTTCGATACACTTTCCAAAGTGTTTGCCAACTGCACAAAATCTAATTTTCATAACATTACTTCCACCCTGCAGTATATTGGTCTTGCGGTTGTTTTCAATCAAAGGATCAATTTTGGCAAACTACTTTTTCCCATTCTCTTGAGACGTCTAACTTCTGCTTTACGTGATCATTCTACAAATCGTAGGGTATCATGTTACTATGCTCGTTTTCTTATGCTTATAGCAGATCATCTACTCACCCCTGAACACAAAGCACTTTTTGCTAACTCTGCTGTAACCGAACCTCCACCAGTTAGCAAAAAGATTTACACTCGCCAAGACACAACCTTCAAATTTATGCAAGTTCCAGTACTTGTATCTGCTTTCATGGCCAATTATATTCCCTTACCTATTTTTAATCTTCCCGGCCATGAACAGCAACCTCAACCTCCAGTGGTTCAAGCCACCCAGGCTCTTCCATTACAGGTAGTAACTCCTCACTCTCACTCTCTTCCTACTTCTGTTGTAAGACCCTCAGTGGTTGATAGGGCTGACCATGAAGTTGTAGAACCACAGCTTCAATCCCAGGTCATAGAGCCAAACACAGAGTCTCATTCTATCTCAACCTCTCCCCCACTGTCTAAAATGTTACCCAGGAGATTACTAGGAAGTAGTACATTGTCAAATATGAGTGAACCCTCAGCTCTGCCTCCTCCTAAGAAAAGAAAAACCTATTCTGAGGCATCTGAAAGCCCATCCTTGTCCTCCCAACAGGACATGGACTTTGAAATGGCCAATGAACAGTTACTAGAGGCATTCTCTCAACAGGATGCATCTATTGAAATTCGCCATAGGGCCATGGCATCTTGTACTGAGTCAAGCACAATTCCATTACTCACAATGGAACCATACACTTCCCCAGATCATACTCAGGACACACAGCGAGGAGTGCACGTAGAGTCGGTTACAGTGCCTGCCATAGTTATGGCAGAAGAGCAGTCACATGCTTCAGAGGGAAAATCTGACTCTCCGCCATCTTTAATAGAGTCATTTTCTCCCCTCCCAGATCCAACACCTCTGGCTCCCTTATGGGATTCTCCACTCGCAGATTTATCTGGAGAAAGTGGAGGGCAACTCGGTCAATCTATCCCTGAAGCAATTCAGACATCTATTCCAAAAGATTTGATAGTATTGACTGAGGATCGGGACTCGCGAATTCCCATTGCACCACCACTGACCTCTCTTGAAGAGGCTAGGGTGATTTTTAATGCAGGTACACAAGAACAGCAACTGGAAGACTCCTCACGAGCAATCATATTGAGAGAAACACATGCACGTGAGATGAGTGAACCAAACACGAGTGAACTTCAGGTGAGAGCACACACAGACACTGATACTGTCAACCTGTTAGCTCAGATTGCTGCCCTGAAAGGAGAACTTGCTAAAAGTCAAGCTGAAGCTCAAGCATTTAAAGCACAAGTGGTTGAACAGTCTTCTTCTTCCACCTCTGTCAACAATCAGCTTGCAATCATAAGGAATGACATCTCAGATTTAAAGACTACTGTAATACCAAAGCTCAATTCTATTCAGGACACTCCAAATTTATCAGCTGATGACATATCCAACTTCTGCTCCCTACATACAAGAATGACTTCTCTTGAAGACCTCGTTGAGATGAATCATTCACTGGACAACTCAAGATTTCTAAAGATAGAGACGGGCATGGAACATCTAAATGAAGGGATGAAGCACTTATATTACATGATCAAGAATTCTCATTGCCCTAATGAAGAACAAAGAGCTTATTTTGAAGGACCGCCTGGTGGAGGATCAGGCTCTGGAAGTGGTGGAGGTTTCAAAGGAAAGTCAGCAGAGGATCCCTCAACTAAGGGGGAGAAGAAAGGGAGTAGTACCAAAGGGAAAGAAAAAGATACTTCTGCTGGAGATAAAGGAAAGGCTGATGATGCCTACTACAGTGGAGAACAGGATGACTCCCACTGAACCAGTTCAGAAAGATAAAGATGGGTTATTTGAAGCTGAAGAAGAAAGTGATTTTGAAGATTGGGAAGAAGAAGATACAGTGGATCCTAGGTTTGAGAAAGAATTTCAGAAAGAGCAGTCAGAGATGCAAAGAAAAGAAGCTGAACTCAAGAAGGTCTCACAGATCATTGACAGGAGAAAAGACATACAAAGAACAGAAACTCTTCAAAAGCAACATCTTCATGACATTAAAGCTCAAGAAAGGAGAAGAGATGTCAGACTAAAGATTGGTGAAAAGTGGGATGAAGCTAGGAGAGTACTCGATATGCCTCAGCTATGCACTAACAATGATAGGCAGTTCTTACATCTTCTTGACAAGCTGGAAATCTCAAATCCTAACAATGACATGTACATGAATGCTATCAAGACTGAAGTCTCAAGGATCACAGCTGCTTTTGATAGATCCCTAAATGAGATGAGCATTTTTGTATACTGTCAGAGTGAAGGATCATTCAAGGTGTCACTTCATCTATTTGAGAATCGTTCGTTGTCAGAGATTTGGGTTCTTTTAAACAAAGTCAAAAGAAGCTCAGAATTGAATGAAGTTCTTCGGGAAAGGCTTAAAGAGTTTGCCAGCAGGGCTAGTCCTCAAGTGGTTAACAATCCTCATCAGGTGAGATTCTTTAAGTCTGATTGTCTTCAAATCTGTCAGCTAGATGTACAATCTCTTAAAGACTACTCAGCTAAGCATCTGGTCTGGATGGAACATCATTTGAGAACTGCTGGATATTCATCCATGTTGAAGACTCAAGCTGCTGACTTGATTCAAGCTTATTGTGAAAAGAATGTTAAAAGGTACAATCAACTCAAGAATAAGTTGAAGTCAGTTGGAGTTCAACCAGTCAGACCTGCAAGCTTCACTTCAGAAAAAGATCGTGTCTTTGACAAGGAATTGCTTCAAGATTTAGAAGAAGGTGAAGTCAGAAGAGAAGACAACTAAAGTCAATTAGCTCAAAACTCAATGTAATATGATTAGAGCGTTATGAATCAAGATAGACTAATGTAGTTATATGTTCAGGCTAGAGGAACATCTATCTTGTATTCACTTGTAAATTTCATTTGGAATCTGGAAAATGTTAAATATAATCCAGAACTTTTCTGCTATTTACTTTACATTACTGTTTATATCTTTTTCTTATTTGTTAGTTGAGTTATCCTCTAGGTATTTGTTGTTATTGTCTAACAAGCAAATAGGGGGAGATTGAAAGGCATATGTCATAGCCTACTCGTTTATTCGAGTATTTAACTCAACTCAAATAAGAATGTAATAAGTAAATAGTGGATCAATCATCAGAGAGATCTCACAAGTAACATCTGTCAAAGAATAAAGAAACATTGTTCATCTGCAGACTTGAAGATTCACTGGAAGAAGTTCAAGAATTTGATCATGCCTCAGTGATATAAATCAAGATCGTGGATTTAATCAAGTGACAGAGATCTCGTCAAGGTATCATTTATTACAAGGATTCAATCAGAACAACAAAGTCAAGACATGAAGAAACGTCACGAAAGTTAGTCACTCATGAACCAGACAGTACATCGAGTGTCAGCATTGAAGTGACGGAATTGATTCATAAGTCTCAGTGACTTTCAGAAGATTGACAGAAGAATGGTTGCTGCTCAGGGTTAGTATTAATTCTCCATTAATTAATTAAGTCATATAATTTAATTAAGAAAATAAATTATATCTGCAAGGATTAATTTATTAATTAATTGAATTAAATTGATTAATTAATTTAGAATTAATATTAAGGAATTACAGAATTTTAATTGGTTTAAAATCTATTTAAATTGAAACAAGGCAAACTGATTGTATTAAGTATGACAATCGGTATGACAATCAATAGTCATACCGAAAGTCATGCTAATTCATTAATTGTCTTGTTAGAATTTTTATTAGATTAAAAAATCTGTTATTAATCTTTGCAAGACAATCTGAATTGTACTTATGTAACAATCGGTATGACAATCAATTGTCATACCGAAAGTCATGCTGGTTCAAAGGATTGTCATTGCAGTTCATTTGCATTCGGCTGTTTACTTAAAAAGAAACAAAAGAAGCAGAAGACAAGATCATCCAAAAACTCAGCAAAAACAGAACATACAGAAGAACAAAAGAGAAAAAGAAGCAGAAAAATATTACATCTATTCTGCAACTTCAAGATCAATTTCTAGATTGTAAAGTTATATCCAATCAACTAGAAATACTTATCTTGTTCTTGTGTATCAATCTAGCGGATTAAAATCCCTAGAACTTAATCTCAAATCGCTTTTAGCATTTGATCTTTTAATTACAAAAATAGAAAAAGTTCATGTCGAATTTATTCTAAATTTGTAATAATTGATTTGAGATTAATCCCTTGTAACCGATACCGTAGTTGTAACACCTTTCAAGTTTAATAAAAGTTTTATTTAACTTGAATTTTGTTTCACAATTTTATTCCGCATTTTATTCGACTAAACGGTATTGTTTGCATTCAACCCCCCCTTCTACAAACAAATTGGGACCTAACACTTTTGATAACCCGACGGATGGTAAATTTTGAGTACCGACGGATGAGGCAGGTTGTCTTCCGACGGATAACACAGATTGCCTTCCGACGGATGAAGCATTATGCAACTCGATGGATGTTGAGTTTTGTGCTTCATTGGTGGTGGATTTGTCTGCATTATCCTTAGACACTGTTTCTTGATCACTCTCATCATTAACCATCTTAACATTGTCGAATTTGAGGCTCTCATGGTAATCTCCATCTTCCAGTCCTTTAATCTTTTTATCATCAAACACAACATGTATAGATTCCACAACAATGTTGGTTCTTAGATTGTAGACTCTATATGCTTTACCAACAGCATATCCAACAAAAATTCCTTTATCTGCTTTAGCATCAAACTTCCCATTTTGATCAGTTTGATTTCTCAGGATATAGCATTTGCAGCCAAAGACATGAAGAAAATTTAGAGTTGGCTTCTTGTTCTTGAACAATTGATAGGGAGTCATGCATCTTGCTTGATTAATCAGAGAAATGTTTTGAGTGTAGCATGCAGTATTTACAGCTTCAGCCCAGAAATATGTTGGTAGTTTAGATTCTTCAAGCATTGTCCTTGCAGCTTCAATAAGTGATCTGTTCTTCCTTTCCACTACTCCATTATGTTGTGGAGTCCTTGGTGCTGAAAACTCATGCAAGATCCCATTTTCTTCACAAAATGCTCTCATGACATAGTTCTTGAACTCAGTTCCATTGTCACTCCTGATTCTTCTAACTTTGAAATCAGGATGATTGTTAACTTGCCTTATGTGATTGATGATGTTTTCACTAGCCTCATCTTTAGACTTTAGGAAATATGTCCAAGAGAACTTTGAGAAATCATCTACAATTACTAGGCAAAATCTTTTCCTTGATATTGACAATACATTGACTGGTCCAAACAAATCCATGTGAAGCAGTTGTAAAGGCTCTTCAATTGCGGAATCAAGTTTCTTCCTGAATGATGCTTTAATCTGCTTCCCCTTTTGGCAGGCATCACACAGTCCATCCTTTGTAAACCCCACTAAAGGAATGCCTCTTACTAGTTCTTTCTTTACCAACTCATTCATGGTCTTGAAGTTTAAATTGGATAGCTTCTTGTGCCATAGCCAACTTTCATCTTGACTTGCTTTATTGAGAAGACAAGTTGCAGATTCTGCTTTAGTTGAGTTGAAATCAGCTAGGTACACATTTCCTTTTCTCACACCAGTGAGAACCACTTTGTTGCTTTGATTATTAGTCACAACACAGGCTTCTTTGTTGAAGGTTACTGAATTGCCTTTATCACAAAGCTGGCTGATACTCAACAGATTGTGTTTGAGACCATCCACTAAGGCAACCTCCTCTATGATGACATTGTCCTTTGAAATCAAGCCTTATCCCATAGTATAACCCTTGTTGTCATCTCCAAAAGTAATACTTGGGCCAGCTCTCTCCTTAAACTCTGTGAGCAGGGTAGAATCACCAGTCATGTGTCTTAAACAACCACTATCCAAGTACCAAAGATTCCTTCTATTTCCCTGCACACATCAAAATTAAATCAAGTTGATTTTAGTACCCAAGTTTCCTTGGGTCCTGCCTTGTTAGCTTTCTTCTTCTGTTTCTTAGGTCTTAACTCATTTGACTTAGGAATTTTAGATTCTTCCTTAGTCATTTGGGTTGGGCCTTTGAAACCATTTAATGCAATAGAATTATCATGCTTATTGTAGCTACCAGGAAATGGCATGCTTGGTGTAAACATGTTATTCCAGTAAGGCATGCTAAATGGCATTTGAGGCATACTATATGCAACATAATATAGATTAGGTGCAAATGGCATATTAGCAAACTGTGCATTCATATTCTGTGTAGGCGTAGCATTAACAGGCATGAGAGGTATGGCATTCATGTTAGGAAATTGAGACTGAATAGACATGGGAGTAGGCATGACAGATTTGCAATTAATAGACAAATGATTCACACTACCACACTTGACACAGATTTTTCTAGGAGCATATTTATCAGGTGTGTAGTTATTGTGTTTGTTAATCCCTACTTTACCATTCCTATTGTTTTTCTTTTTAGTCTCTGTTTTTACTTCAATTTTCTCAAGTCTGTCACTCAACTGTTTGACAGTCTTGTGACCAACATTAGCCTTTTTTCCCTTTCTTAACTTGACTTGACTCTCCTGAAACAAAGTTCTTGGAAACAGACCCATACTTCTCATTTAGCTTGATTAGTTTGGCTTTGCTAATGGGCTTGCTCACAGCCGACGGATGAGGATTTTTATCTTTCGACGGATAACACTTTTTGTTATCCGACGGATAATCCTCATCATCCGTCGAGTCTACATCTGTCAGCAAACCATCTACCAAATTAGGTTCTAGTTTCTCTTTATTCTTTTTCCAGGCTTCATCATAAAATGACTCAATTCCTTGAACTTTGGTGATTTGAGCATGGACATCCCTAGATGTTTTCCATGCTTTAATCACCTCTTGTTCACGCTCGAGCTGCTTATTTAAAATCTCTTCCTTTTTCAAGGACTCAGTTAATTCCTCCTTAGCAATCTTACACTCAATTCTTAATTTCTCAAAATCAATAAATTGAGACTCAAGCACATTATTCCTCTCACTTAAAAACAAGTTGTTTTCTTTGATTTTAGCATTTTCTTTAGTGAGAGACTTAAGTGTAACACACAAATGATATAATTCAGTAGACATGTCATTTATGGCATCATTACACTCAGCTTTAGATAAATGTGCAAGGTTTGTAGTGATTACCTGATTGCTTGAGGAACTTGTCTCTGTTTCATCAGACTTGGCCATTAGGGCTAGATTGACATAGCTGACATCCTCATCTTCATCCAAACCATCTGCTGCCCAGTCATTCTCTTGTGTAATAAAAGCCCTTTCCTTTTGTTTGAGTAGATCAAAGTTTTTTTGCTTATAATCCACAGACTCAAACCTTTTCTTACTGGAATCTGACTTTCTACACTCATTTGCAAAATGCCCTGCCAAGCCACATTTGAAACATTTGAATTTTGACATATCCACCATATTTCTATTTGGCTTGGCTGCTCCAAAATTCTTTTTGAACTTGAGCTTGGCAAATCTCCTGGAAAGAAATTCTAGGTGCTCATCAATGTCCTCCATGTCATCTTGGCTCAATGAATCTTCACTTTCTGCGGCAAGCCCCTTGCCCTTATTCTCACAGACCTTTGAAGTTGATTCTACAGCTTCCATATTCACTTCCTTCTCCTTTTTCCAAATCAGCAACTATTGCAATGGATCCTCCTTTCTTCTTTCCTCTCTCCATCCTATCATCCTGCTCTATCTCCAGCTCATAGGTCTTCAGGATGCCATACAGTCTCTCCAAAGTAAACTCTTTATAATCTTGTGAGTTTCTTAATGAGACTGTCATTGGTTTCCATTCCTTTGGAAGAGATCTAAGGAATTTCAGATTAGAGTCTTTAGTCTGATAGACACTTTCATGCAACTTAAGAGCATTTAGTAGTTTTTGGAATCTACTAAAAATATCAGTGAGTGATTCACTTTCCTCATTGTGAAAATGCTCATATTGCTGAATTAAGAGCTGCATTTTATTTTCTCTAACTTGCTCAGTGCCATCACAGATTATCTGTATAGTATCCCAGACTTCCTTGGCAGTTTTGCAGTTAATAATGTTGTCAAACATGTCTGCATCAACTCCATTGAACGGAATGTTCATGGCCTTTTTATCCTTCCTGACTTATTCAATATCAGGATCAGACCATTTGTGCCTTGGTTTGGGGACTGATGGCTCATTTCCTGTTGCAGCTCTCATTGGAACATGAGGACCTCTTTCTATGCAGTCCACATAGGCCTCATCTTGAGAAAGCATATGAAGATGCATCTTTACCTTCCAATGATGGTAATTATCTTTATCTAGAAAAGGAATCTTGATTCCAACGTCTTTCTTGTTCATCTTGCTGAATTGTTTTGATCTTTAAACTCTTTGTAGATTAAGAGCCTGCTCTGATACCAATTGTTAGTCCCTTAACAATATAGCAAGAATTACAGAAGGGGGGTTGAATGGAATTCTTGAACCTTTTTCTCGAAATAAAAATATTCAACTCGAATATAGATATAAATGTTTTGATTAGCACAATGCGGAATAGAAACTTAATTGAATCAAAACATGAGTAATTAAAAACAAGAGTCTTTAAAAACTTTCTGGTGGATTTAAACAATTCTACCAGAGATATATATTATATATCGAGAGGACTCTGTGTGCAAGAATGCTCACAGCTGCTTACAAATCGAACTGCTGATGTTACAGGGAAATGCTAAGGATTTTGCTTACAAAGATTTCTCTGTTTTTGTGTCTCAACACTTATCTTTCTATTTGCTACGTTCTTGGTTTATATATTACCAAGATTACAAAGTCAAAAGACTGAATAAATATAAAAACTATCAGACTTAAGCTTTGCTGCTTTTCGTCCTCTATTACCCAGTTAATGGGCTTCCACAGTAGATTTGTATACATCTCGATGGCTGTGCTCAGCTTTCACTGTTCAAATGCTGTTTGAATTCTTTAAATAATCATCCGTTGGATTTTATGAACATCCGTTGGATATATGATCATCCGTTGACTTTCTGAACATCCGTTGATGACTTCATTGATCATTTGTCGACTGCTATACTGAACATCTGTTGATAGTCATTTGATCATCCGTCGATGGCTTTGTCAATCATCCGTCGGTAGCTATTTTGGCACTTGGCTTCATTTCGCTTATGCAGAATTACAAGACATCATTTATATACAATTAATCAGCCTATTTTGCATATCTAGTTAAAGTCAACATGACTTATAGGCTACTACAGAATCTATACAAAGATGTATACAGAACTGTGCTACAGACTTATTATTACATAAGCTACTCACTCGATGGATAATTAGTTAACATCCGTCGGGACTATAATGAGTTATCTGTCAGGACTATAATTCTTATCCGTCGAGTGCTACATTATTTCACTAAGTAAAATCTACTTAGATGTTTTGTTTATGAAACCATCAAGTACACAACATATGCACAACATGTCTAATATTGAATCTAGTGCAGTAATGGCTCCTGTCCCTGTGGAAGTACAAATACAGGTACACCAACGGGGGCATTCCTATACTGTGACCTTTTCATCTTTACTTGTAGCATCTAGAAAGCCAACCACTTCATCCTCTCAAAAGGGTGAAGTGAGTAAAAAGAAGAAAAAGCAAGCACCATTAACTGTAATAAATGAGAGTGATGAGGACCAAACAGAACCAGAGTTAATCTTGGTCAAGAAACCAAAAAGGAAAAACAAACTGAGTTGACCACTCAAGCCACCTATGCATCCTCCCAAAAGGCTGTAGTTGAAAAATAGGGATTAAAACAGACTCTAGGGGCATCCTCTCAACAGGGTGTCTCTATTGAAAAGAGCATTATCCCTAGTGCGCCATTTAAAGAGCCTGCACCAACACTTGAACAAATTCAAGTGTAGAAAGAAGAAATAAGGATGGCACACACAAAGAGATCACATCTTTTGATGCTCCCTCATCTATTCAGGGGGAGCTGCCAACTCTCTACTCTGAAATTCAAAATCTAATTTCTCTAATTTCTTCTTCATTTAATAAAATACTTAAATCTGATTCTCAAGTGTTTCCAACATCATGTGACATGGTTCATGAAACTGTACTCACCACCCACGACCCAAATTTAGTTGGTGAGAGGCTACATATTGGGGTAGATCTTGATGACACCAACACAAACACAGGGTTTCATCAGTTTTTAATGAAGACCCTGTGGTATTTTCCAATGCACCTTCATGTGCAAATCAACCTTCCCATATTGTAAGGTTTGAGGGTAGTACTCCTAAGGGTGAGCTATTTAAATCCTCTCCAATTCAATTGAAGGTTCCTCTTACAGGAACAACTCCCCTCAAAATCCTAGCTAAAATTGCACTCACAATTGAAGCTAGGAGTTCATTTGCCAATGATCCTGCTATGGGGGAGGCAAGTACATCACATTCAAGTGACAGTACTTTAAAATAAGTACAAGGGTTTGAGGCTAGAGTACATGACAGTAACCTAGTCAACTCCCCTCCAATTCCAATGGAGGTTCCCATCACAAATGGAGAACAACAAACTGTCATAACCGCAGTTCAACCTGTGAGTCAAACTGTGACATCTATCACAAGTGGTTCTATTGAGTCTCTACCCTCCACTTCAAATCCAACAGACCAACCATCAACCTCTAACCCTTCTCAGCCAAAATGTCATTTGATCTCACAATGGCTACAGGAGACAGACGCTCAACCAATAACTATCAATGATCTTTTAGTTGATTAAGTGTCTAGCCTTGCTCAAATTTCACAACAGCTTCTCACCTCAGACATGTCTAACCAAGATTACCAAGCTATCATGATTTCCTATCAGACAAAGGTTCAGGAACAACAGGCTAAAATTGTAAATGAAGCTGAACAAGATGACAATTGTGATGCCTGACTGGACAAAGACTTTAGTCTAGAGATGGATGAAGTACTAGCAAGGTTCAGGGAGGAGTACTTGACCATTCTTGGGAGCAATGCCAAATCTTTAACTCCACAAGAAGTCTATGATGCAGTCACTGAGGTCTACAAAAGCTCAACTTAAAGCTTTTCATCTCTTTGGTAAAGCTCAAAAACTGTAATTGACTGATCATCAAGACAGAACAAGGAAACTGGTCAAGGCCAAGCTGGATTAGATCATTCCTTCTCAGGTGGAAATCAAGCAAAAATTATATAGATTTACTGATCAAATGGTCAAGTTTGATTTATCATCTCTAGACAAGAGCATCAAGAATATCGGGGAGTCATTTCTAGCTCTTCATAAAGTTATCCAGCAACAAATCACCAATACTAATGACATCAGGGTCAAACTGGATCAACTCCATCAGGCTAGATATGAGCCATATGCTCTTTTAGTGGAAGGAATCAAGGAAGTTGTGCAGACCATATTTGGCACTTTTCTATTTTCAAGCTCTCAACAACCTCTGTGAACATCAACCAACTTGCAAATTCAAGCTCTCCAATCTCAAGTCTCCACCTTACAGTCAGCCAATAAGTCATTAACAACGCGAGTATCAAATGAGTCAATAAGCTCATATCCAAACCTTGGTGGACTCCCATAAGCATCTAAAAATGCAAAATTTAGTTTCATTGAGAGTCATCATGGGTGCACTCAACATTCCTTTGCTTGCACTTTCAGAACCTGTTAGGCCTGAAATCCCTACACCTCACATCTTGCCTGCTAACAAGACTAAGGGGGAGATTGCGGCTAGGCTATTAAGATCATTTGTCCAAACATTTGTTCAAGCTGTTCAAAAAGGCAAATCCACAGAAGTTGATGTTGGAGTGGAGAGGCTTATAAAAATAGCTGAGGGACCTAGTCTAAGAATGGAATTCGATGAATTGCTAAAGGCTCCCAGGGCTTCTCTAAATAACAACTTCTTCATATACAAAAAGGCCTTGGACAAGACAATAAATTTTATAAGGGTGATCTTGGTGACAAGGGATAACTTTCAGGAGAAAAGGATTGTGATCAACATTAATGACTCTGGGGTAGACAGATGTATATAGGTGTCCCTTAACTATCTTATAACAAGAAGGGCATCTGAATTGGACATTCTGATCAATAAAGTCAATAGAGTGATTCAAGAAGACACTCTCTTTCTAACTGAATTGAAAAATGCTCAAGTAGCTGCTTTTCCAAGAAGCATATTTACAACCAAGCAAGGGAGTGGTATACATCTGTCCAACCACCAAACATTACAAAAATTTCCAGATTCCTAAGCAATTTATCATGGCAAACAAGAAACTGATTATGACTTTGGAGACAGACTTGAAGACTAAGTAGTACAAAACTATTGAAGATGAAGACATGATCAAGCTGTTGGGGAAATATTTGAGAGATCGTGAAGCCAGGTTGCCTAAAACACATCAATAAGGATGAATTGGATGATGATGAGCGGAAGAAAGATGATCAAAAACCCTCTGGATCAAATCCAGGTCAAACCTCCAAGGAAACCGGCAGCAAAGAAGATGAGAAGAAAAGAGATGCTAAGAAAAAGGGAAATGATGAGAATAAGGGTGATGAAAGAAGAAGAAAAAAGAAGGATGGTGGATCATGAACCAATAAAAATGTCCTACCAATCCAAATCCAACAAACCCAAACCCCTAAGTCAACAAACTCAAACACTTTACCACCTTTAACCTCTAAGCCTAAGTTATTTTACAAACATACTGCAAACACCATACTAAAAATACTAATCACCTCCAGCCAAACCACTCTAAAGAAAATCTCAAATCTACCTTCTTTCAAGCCAACAATCAAAACTCATTACAATTCTGTTGGAAGAAAACTAAAGAAACTGCAATTTACTAAGAGGTCTATCTAGAACTGTTTTCTACCTCTAAACTGATGCATCACAGATGATGACCACTTTTAACAATTATCTGAAGAAATAGTCAAAGTTTGGGTTGTATCATTGAGGGAAGTCAGTTGCTATTATCAGGATAATTCCTACACTTTACTTGGCAGGAATTTAATGGACACATTTTCAACCACAGAAATTAAGAGGGTAATTAGCTTACTAAATAAGGATACAAGTACAATGGCATGAAGAGTTGTTGGGTGCATGGTTAATAATAAGGGAAGAAAGAAGGGCAAAAGAAAAGGCTGAAAAAGAGGAGAGGGAAAGAAAATATGATGAAGAGATAGAAATGTTTGAGCAAAGATCTGAGGAACTCAAGGAAAATGGGATGAGCAGAATATCCAAGGCTGGACATTTTCTAAACATAAGAATTGGAAGATTTCCAAGATTCAGAGTAAATTACTTGATTAGTTATTTATTAAATGATTGGATCAAGCTTGTGGAAGCTCTAAGAGGGACACAAATCATAGAGAAATTCCAAGTACTTGTAAATTTAAAGGACATCATTAGACAAGAAACATGCTATGAGAAATTTGTGTGATGAATGTACTCATTGAACTCATGTAATTTAGCTGTGTATAAAAGTTGTATTTGTTAATCAATAAATCCGTATGTATTCATTATAACTTGGGGTTAGTCTTGTTATCAGGCATAAATTTGTGATAAGCAATCTTCTCACAAATTGGGGAAGATTGTTGTGCAAGACATGCATGTATCATAACAAGACTAAGTCAAATTGACAGCCCTAAGAATTGGTTGTGTGATAATCTAAATTTGTATTTTGTATTGTATTACTTGAGTCTGTAAAAAAATTTCAAAGATTAGACTGGATTATTTTTCTGTAAACAGACTCAAGCCTAAGAATAAACTCTGGAAAAAGATCAAGAAGATCATGCCTCATAGAAATTGTGAAGAAACTTGGACTTGAATAAATTTGTTTTAGAAAAAATGTTCTAAATCAAGATATCTACAAGTCACCGATCAAGTCATATAGAGAAGTCATTCGAGAACTCCGAATTGACTTATTGAGAAGTCCAAAATAGCTTATAGAGAAGTCTTAGAGATATCGACAAGCAAAATGAAGACATGAAGAATGGAGATATCGACAAGTCAAATTATCATTAGAGATCTCAGAGATATCTACAATTCAAAATGTATATAGAGATCTCTAAGATATCGATAAGTCATTTTTGCATTAGAGAACTCACAGATATCGACAAGTCAAAAATGAAGACATGAAGATAGGAGATATCGACAAGTCAAATTATCATTAGAGATCTCAGAGATATTCACAAGTCAAAATGTATATAGAGATATTTGAGATATCGACAAGTCATTCCTACATGCAGAAATTTAGAGACCTCGACAAGCCAAGATTCAATTATAGAGAACTCAGAGACCTCGACAAGTCAAAGAAAATTATAGAGAACTAATAGATCTCTATAAGCAACTATACTTATCGAGATGTCAGTTCTCTATACAATAACTGGAGATCTCGATATGAACCTCAAGTACAGAATGC
This sequence comes from Apium graveolens, assembly GCF_009905375.1. Taxonomy (NCBI): domain Eukaryota; kingdom Viridiplantae; phylum Streptophyta; class Magnoliopsida; order Apiales; family Apiaceae; genus Apium; species Apium graveolens. The sequence goes on from NC_133652.1 coordinate 91,259,268, forward strand.
AGACAAGTTAAATATAAAAGATTATCAATCAACAAACGATCTAAACATATCTATTTTTCTAGTTACTCTCTCAAGGAAAAAGCTGAGTTCTTTATTTACAAGGAACCCATGATTTGTAGCAAAACACTAGCTTGATTTTAATACAAAATTAAGTGAGTTTTGAAATATTGTGTGTACTGTTTTATTTCAGTGAAACATAATATTACTGTATTTCTAATCTGCTTTGTTAACCAAGTAACAAACATTCAAAAAGCCTTAAAAATATCTAAAACACATTCACCCCCCCTGTGTTGTATTGATTACCTAACAGTTTGTGTTTTATGATTCATGTACTTTACTCTAGATTTTTGACCTCATTAGGTTTACGCAGACAGTCATCTTGCTTGTCATTATTTGCTGAATATCCTGAACTTTTTACCATCATACTACATCATGGTGGTAAATTGGCACAACAGCCTAAAAGGTATATTGGTGGAGTAGTTGATTACATTGACATGTGTGATGTGGATACCATGAGTATTATTGAAATAGGAAATCTGTTGAAAGAATGTGATAACCTAGGAGGTCATATGTTACACTATAAGTTAGCTAAGACTAATATGGATAGGGGCTTGTGGCCATTTGAAATTGATGCATATATTATGGAGATGACCAAAATATTTGCTAGAGACAGCCTGATAGATGTCTATGCAGTGAATGTTAAACCAGTATTAGCTTTAGATGTTGATGGACAACCTACCCAAGAGTTTGCACCTTTATAAGGAGTGGACATGGAGTGTGTCGATCCTACCACTGAAACTGATCACACGTTCCTAATGGTATATTTAGAAGAAATTTTTAGAGAAGATTGTGATGTTGATGAGCTAAATGATAGAGGTAAGGGTGAGAAAAATATGTAAAGTCATGAAAATGAGCAAATTGTTAGAGGTCAAGGTCATTCTAATATGAAAAATGATTTTGAAAATGAAAATGTCGGAGGTGATTGTCATGTAAATATTGATGGGGATAATGAGGAGGATTACATTTCATAAATGGCTCAAGATGAGTTAAATGATTGCAGTTTTTACTCAGATTCATCCAATATTAATAGCAGTGATGTGGAAGTATGCTACCACAAGGTTGAAAGAAAAAATAAGAGAAAAGCAAAGAATAATGGAAAATACATTGTGAATGACAAGGTGAAAGACACAGGGAAGTAAGAACACATAATTACAGAGAATGACTTGAATGAAGATACAAGCAAGGAAAAAGAAGACCATCCTAGTAAATATGAAGAAGATTATACATCTGATGTCTATAGCCACTATGCAGAAAGTGATGAAGAAAGGATAGCTTGTGACAGTAGTGATGATGAAGAGATCTCATAAACAGTCTTTAACTACAAGACATATATATAGTGAAGGGAAGTAGAAGGAGATTTCATATTCTAAACCTCTTCCTCTAGAGATTAAGTCTCAAACCAGATAGACCAAAGAAAAAAAAGACCAAATATTTAGATATAATTGGTTCTGATCTAACAAGGTTGAAGATACTGAACATAAAGGTCAAATACACATACTGCACTGAGTATAGTCATAATATAAGAACATGTCTAGCTAAGATAAATTACTTATTTCATGTACTCGTTCAACCTATACAGTGCATTATAGTTAAGGCATTATTAATGATAAATGTTTGTTATATTAGGGTGTTGATATTTCCAATGGATGTGAGTGTAAATGTACACCTAGAGGGGGTGAATAGGTTTATGTGGCTAACTAATATTAATTTTATTGATTTTCGGATATGGCTTACTGAATTCGATTTAGACAGACTCAATTGGCAAGCTGTTTATGACTAAATACAGTGTCGTAAATAAAATGCAGAATATAAGTTAGAACACACCAATCTTTTAGCCAGGTTCGATCCCTAATACCCTATCGGTCTATGTCCCGGTCCCTTACTAACTCGATAAGAGAATATATTATTGATCAAAATAGTTTACAACTATAAAAGATAATAATATATCACCGTTCGTCCTAGCTGCTAACAAATGGCTTACTGAACAACCTGCTTCTGAACTTGCTTTCTAAGTTATACTACCTCAAAAACACTTCTCTAGCACTAGTTCACCAAACCCAATATTTCCTAGCCAAATATCCAACAACTAACAATTACAAATCAAATAATACAATTCAATAAAAAGTTTAAAGCTCAAACCTATGGACTCTCTAGAATATAACATGTGTATAATATATTTTGTGCTTGAGACAATTTTTAAAAATATATCAAGTAAAGTATCGAGTTGTTGTTCTTTTTGCACTATATTAAAGAGCTGAATTGAATACAAGAACCTGTATTTATAAGTATACACCTAACGTTCAAAAACTAAACTAACAATTTGCAACATTTGAATCCAGTTCAACATTCAAATTAGTTAAGATGATTTTTAACGTTAATATAAATGTTAGACAGAAGAAAGAAAGAATAAATAATTTACAAACTATCTCTTTTGGATATATATATTGTTAAGGATATGTTGTGCACTTGATGATAAGTTAAACAAAACACTTAGTAGATTTAATTTAGTGATTTTGTAGCTTTCAATGGATGATCACTTTAACATCCATTGAAAGGGTAGCTTATGTATTAATAAGTTTAGTAGCACATTTGTAATGCCTTAGAGAACTAGATGTTATAGAATGTTTTAAGTCATGTTGATTACTAGATTGATATGCAAGATAGGTTGGTCAATTGTAAATATTAGATGCCTTGTAATCTTGTATAAGTGAAATAGAGTTAAATGCTGTAAAAAGACTCTCAACGGATGTTCCACAAGGTTTCAACGGATGATCAGCTAGAGCTTCAACGGATGTTCAACAAGACTCTCAACGGATGATCCAACAAAGTTTGAACGGATGATCCCAAAGAGTTTCAACGGATGAACAAATTCAAAAGAGCAGTTGATAGTGACTTGACAGTCACATGTGTTGATTGTATACAAATGGAAAGTGGTAGTCTATTTACAGGTTTTATAGAACAAAGAAGCATTTCCATTTTCATGTTAAACTAAAGATATTCAAAGATGCTGGATGGAAAAATGAAGAAGCATGAAATTAGACTAGAAACAGTTTGTCTTATTTGTTTATTTTTTTATCATGTAACTTGGTGATATATAAACCAAGGGTAGCAAGTAGAACAGTATCCAAGTTAGTAAGCAATTATCAGAGAAATAGAAAAAGCCATATCTGTAAAGAATTTCTCTGTTCTTGTAAGTTCAACTTGTAAGCAGCTGTGTGCAAATCTTGCATCACAGAGTTCTCATATTAATATATATCTCTGGTGGATAAATTCAATCCACCAGAAAGTTTTTAAATACTTATATTTGATTACTGTGTGTTTGATTTCTTCAATTCTTTCATTCTGCACTTTAGGTAAATCAAACATTGTTATATATTCATAGTAGAACGGTTCTTAAAATTTAAAAAGTAGCCATAATTACATTCAACCCCCTTCTGTAATTCTTTGTTAGATTGTTTGGGAATAACAATTGGTATCAGAGCAAGCTCTTGCAGTACTAAGAGTTTAAAGATCACAACAACTAACAAGATGAACAGAAAAGATGTTGGAGTGAAGATTCCATTTCTGGACAAAGACAATTATCACCACTGGAAGGTGAAAATGCACCTGCATCTTCTTTCTCAAGATGAAGGGTATGTGGACTGCATTGAGAAAGGTCCTCATGTCCTTATGAGAGATGCTAGAGGAAATGAGCCATCCATCCCAAAGCCTAGAGCAGAATGGTCTGATCCAGATATTGAGCAAGTTCATAAGGATAAGAAGGCCATGAATATTTTGTTTAATGGTGTTGATGGTGACATGTTTGACAATATCATGAACTGCAAAACTGCTAAAAATGTTTGAGATACAATTCAAGTTATATGTGATGAAATTGAGCAAGGGAAAATAAGATGCAACTCTTGATTCAGCAATATGAGCATTTTCATAGTGAAGAAAGTGAGTCATTCACTGATATTTTTAGTAGATTTCAAAAACTGCTAAATGCTCTAAAGTTGCATGGAAGAATCTATCAGACCAAAGATTCAAACCTCAAGTTTCTTAGATCTCTACCAAAGGAATGGAAGCCTATGACAGTCTCACTAAGAAACTCTCAAGATTACAAGGAATTTACCTTGGACAGACTGTATAGGATTCTAAATACTTATGAGCTTGAAATAGAGCAAGATGAGAAGTTGGAGAAAGGAAGGAAGAAGGGAGGGTCCATTACATTGGTTAATGAGTAAGAGGAAGAGAAGGAGATAAAGGTTGAAACTGTGGAATCTGCACCAAACCCTAGAGTTTGTGAAGGCAAGGGAAAAGGGCTAGTAGTTGAAGATGAAAACCATCTTATCAAGATGATATAGATGACATAGATAAACATCTGGCTTTTCTATCCAGAAGGTATTCTAAGCTCAAATTCAAGAAGAATTTTGGAGCAACCAAGCCAAACAGAAACATGGTTGACAAGTCAAAATTTAAATGTTTCAAGTTTGACTTGAGTAATCATTTTGCAAGTGAATTAAGAAAGCATGATTCTGACATAAAGAAGTTTGAGCCTGTGGATTACAAAAAGAAGTACTTTGATTTGCTCAAACAAAAGGAAAAGGCCTTTCTAACTCAAGAAAATGAATGGGCTACTGATGGATTGGATGAAGATGAGGATACAAGCTATGTCAATCTAGCCCTGATGGCCAAATAAGATGAAGCGGAAGTTAGTTCTTCAAGTAATCAGGTAATCATCACTAATCTAGCACATTTATCTAAAACTGCATGTAATGATGCTATAAATGACATGTCTACTGAATTATATCATCTGCGTGTAACATTCAAATCTCTCACTAAATAAAACACTAAAATTAAAGAGAACAATGTGTTTTTAAGTGAAAGAAACAATGTGTTAGAAACTCAATTTGTTGAGTTTGAGAAACTAAAGATAGAGTGCAAGACTGCTAAAGATGAACTAACTGAATCCTTAAAGAAACAAGAGATTTTAAGAAAGCAACTTAAACGAGAATAGGAAGTAATCAAGGCATGTAAATCATCCAGAGATGTTCATGCCCAAATTACTAAAGTTCAAGGTATAGATCCTTTTGTGATGAAGCCTGGAAAAAGAGCAAAGATAAACTGAATTCCAACTTGGAAGAAGGACTTTCAACGAATGTGGATTCGACGGATGATGAATGTTATCCGTCGAATGATGGAAAGAATCATACGTCGAAAGACAAAGAACCGCATCCATTGAGTGAAAGAAAGCCAGTTAGCAAATCTCAGCTAGCTAAGTTAAATGAGAAATATGGATCAGTTTCCAAGAACTTTGTTCCAGGAGAAACAAGTTAAGTGAAAAAGAACAAGAGAGTCAATATAGGCCATCTGTCAATCAAGCAAATTGAATGATAGACAGGAGAAAATTGAGGTTAAAGCAGAATCTAAAAGGAAAAATAATATAAATGGGAAAGTAGGAATTAAAAAACATAACAACTACATATCTGATAAATATGCACCTAGAAAAACCTATGTGAAGTATGGTAGTGTTAATCATCTATCAGTTAATTGCAAACTTGTTATGCTTGCACCCATCTCTACACCTCCTTCTTTTCCTAACATGTCTACCATGTCTATGAATGTTATGCCTGCATCTAATTTGAATGCACAATTTGCTAATATGCCATTTGTACAAAATCCTAACTATATTGCATTTAGTATGCCTCAAATGCCATTTAGCATGCCCTACTGGAATAACATGTTTGCATAAAATATGCTCTTCCATGAAAATCAGTCTCTGTATGATAATTCTGTAATGATGAATGGTTTCAAAGGTTCTACTCAAATAAGTAGGGATGAATCTCATATACCTAAGTCAAATGAGGACAAGCCTAAGAAACCTAAGAAAAAGGCTAACAAAACAGGACCTAAGAAAAAGGCTAACAAAACAGGACCTAAGGAAACTTGGGTACCAAAATCAACTTGATTTGATTTTTCTGTGTGCAGGGAAACAAAAAGAATCTTTGATATTTGGATAGTGGGTGCTCAAGGCACATGACTGGAGATTCTACCCTGCTCACTAAGTTCAAGGAGAGAGTTGGCCCAAGTATCACTTTTGAAGATGCATCAAGGGTTATACTGTGGGATATGGCTTAATTTCTAAAGACAATGTCATCATTGAGGAAGTTGCCCTAGTGGATGGACTCAAGCATAATCTATTGAGTATCAGCCAGCTTTGTGATAAGGGCAACTCAATAACATTCAATTTTGAAGCCTGTGTTGTGACCAACAAGAATAACAACAAAGTGGTTCTCACTGGAGCGAGAAAAGGAAATGTGTACCTAGCTGAATTCAACTCATCAAATGCAGAATCTATCACGTGTCTCTTTAGCAAGGCAAGTCAAGATAAAAGTTGGTTGTGGCATAAGAAGCTATCCCATCTTAACTTCAAGACTATGAATGAACTAGTCAGGAAAGATTTGGTAAGAGGTATTCCTCAAGTGGAATTCTCCAAGGATGGATTGTGTGATGCATGTCAGAAAGAAAAACAGATTAAAGTATCATTCAGAAAGAAGCTTGACTCAACAATTGAAGAACCTTTAAAATTACTACACATGGACTTATTTGGACCAGTCAATGTATTGTCCATCTCAAATAATAGATACTGCCTAGTAATTATGGATGATTTCTCAAAGTTCTCTTGGACATATTTTCTAGAATCCAAAGATGAAGCTAGTGAAAGCATCATCAATCATATAAGGCAAGTTAAAAATCATCCTGATTTCAAAGTTAGAAGAATCATGGATGACAATGGAACTGAGTTCAAGAATTATGTGATGAGATTGTTTTGTGAAGAGAATGGGATCATGCATGAGTTTTTAGCAGCAAGAACCCCACAATAAAATGGAGTGGTGGAAAGGAAAAACAGATTTCTTATTGAAGCTGCAAGAACAATGCTAGAAAAATCAAAGTTACCTACATAATTTTGGGCAGAAGCTGTAAACATTGCAGGCTACACTCATAATATTTCTTTTATTAATCAAGCAAAATGCATGACACCCTACCAATTGTTCAAGAACAGGAAGCCAGCATTAAAATTTATTCATGTCTTTGGCTGTAAATGCTACATCTTAAGGAATCAAACTGATCAGCATGGAAAGTTTGATGCCAAAGCAGATGAAGGCATTTTTGTTGGATATGCAGTTGGAAAAGCATGCATTAAAAGACCAAGTGCATCATCCATTGAAAGACAATCTGTATCATCCGTTGAAAGGAAAAGATCAACATCCATTGAGCCATTATTAGGAATTGATAGCCAATACATATCACAATCAGAAATTACCCCAACTTCAGGTCAAAGATCCACAAACTCGGGGGAGTTTCTGCTAACCAAAACTCAGCCACTCATCAAGACAACTATGAGACCTCTTCATCTAGAGCTAATCTACCACAACAGATAAATGGATAAGAGATCACCCATTTGAGCTAATTATTGGTGATGCATCTTCAAGAGTGCAAACAAGAAAAGCAACTCAGGAAGAATATCTTTACAGTAGCTTTCTATCACATGAAGAGCCTGAAAAGGTAGAAGAAGCTCTGTTGAATCCTGATTGGGTTTTAGCTACGCAGGAGGAACTAAATCAATTTGAAAGGAATAAAGTATGGAAACTGGTACCCAAGCCCAAAGGAAAGAATCTTATAGACACCAATTGGGTATTCAAAAATAAGATGAATGAAAATGGCATAGTAGTCAGGAACAAAAATAGATTGGTTGCTAAAGGCTACTGTCAACAAGAAGGAATAGATTTTGATGAGACCTTTACTCCTGTTGCAAGACTTGAAGCTATCAGAATTTTTCTAGCTTATGCAGCCCATGCCAATTTCAAAGTCTATCAAATGGATGTTAAAAGTGACTTTCTGAATGGAGATTTGAAGGAGAAAGTCTATGTCAGTCATCCTCCTGGTTTTGAAGACCCCGATTTTCCAGATTATGTCTACTATCTTTTGAAAGCACTTTATGGAATGTAGCAAACACCTAAAGCCTGGTATGGCACTTTGTCAAAGTTTCTCTTAGAAACTCACTTCACAAGAGATTATGCAGGTTGTATAATTGATAGAAAAAGTACGACAGGAACATGTCAATTTCTAGGAAACAAGCTAGTATTCTGGTTCAGTAAAAAGAAAAATTAAGTCTCTACCTCTACAGTTGAGGCTGAATATATTACTGCTGGTAGCTGTTGTGCACAGATTTTATGGATGAAAAATTAATTGTTGGACTAGGTCTACAAGTGAATAAGATTCCTATTTTCTGTGATAACAAAAGTGCCATTGTAATACTGAAAATCCAGTATAGCATTCAAGGACAAAGCACATTGACATCAAGTACCACTTCATTAGAGAACATGTGATGAATGATATTGTGGAACTTCATTTTGTTCCAAGTGAGAAGTAACTTGCAGACATCTTTACCAAGCCACCTGATAAATCCACCTTTACCAGATTGGTAAATGAATTAGGTATGCTTAATTACTCTTAATTAGTTATAATGTCTAAGCAATTTGAAATGCAGCCAGAGTAAAATTTGATATTTCCTTTCAAAAGATAAAATTTTGGCTAAATCAAAGTTTACGTCTCGACGAATGTTCATTATCTGTTGAAAATAAATATCTGTTGAATTATATCATCCGTTGAAGTATCAAATATTACTCTGGGTACCTTATCCTTATATGTCGAACTGCTTTCAATCTTAGCCATTAATTCTAAGCATTATCCGTTGAATTTACTTACAACCTGTAAGTATATTTCGATGGATAATCATTAGAATTTTGACAGTTTTCTTTACTTTTAAATGGCTATTTTGGGAAAATTTGATTGGTTAATTTATTTTTGCTTTTACTTTTTAACCATTTATTTCTGAGGCAGTATAAAAGCAAATCTCATTTTTCATTTTTACTTTTATCTTTCTCAAGCAATTTCTCTAACTCTTTCGTCTCCAAAGCAAAAGCTTTCTTCTCTACAATTACTCTTATTATCAGCAATGGCACTAGTAGTCAAGATCATGTCTCAAACTGGGTTTGTTTATGAAAATAATAACTGCGTTGCACTAGTGAACAAGGATATTACAGCTTCTGAACATTACCACAAAATAATGGATTTCATTCGAAGTTACAAAATGAAATATGCTATGTGTAGTCTCCTGTCATCTATTGTGAAGTGGTTGAGGAGGTATGGATCACTGCTGTTTATAACTCAAAGGACAAAACAATTACCTTCACTCTTAAAGGTAACAACTACTACATTAACAGTGATATAATTCGTGCTTGTTTTCAATTTCCTGAGAATAATACATTAGTTCCACACACTAACACAGATGTAGGCTCTATGATTATTTCTATAGGTTATTCTTTTGACCCTGCCAAGCTAGGTGAGGTTAGAAGAAAAGGCGTTAGAAAGGAGTGGAGCTTTCTCTGTGACTCCTTTATTAAAGTCTTTTCTGGAAAAATTAGTAACTTTGATGATGTGACATACTCACTTATTAACATGCCATAGATGTTGCTTAGTGATAAGTACCATAACTTCAGTGAGTCTGTCCTGTATAAATTAGGCTTTAAGTTAGGAGACATTAATAAAAGGTCTAAAAACATATATTATGCTAGATTCTTTATATTGCTAGCTAATTTTGTTTCTAAAATCTTATCATTGAGAATCCAACCAAAAAGCTTGATTGTTGGGTTCAAGAAAGAAGGGTTATTGCTGATTTGAACAAGGCAAACAACCTCAGTGAGGTTCCTCTAGTCTACTTGCCAATCATGGAGGAGCCTCAGGCAAGTGAGGTACATACTTTTGTCCCTACCACTTCTCTACCACCAGTTTCTTTGTAGACAACTGTGGCTATGGCATCTGTGACTTTGACCAAATAGGTGCCTACCCAAGCCACTAAAATAAAAGTTTCCAAAACCAAGTCTCAAAGACCCCACTCTAGTTCCTCTCATAAGAAAGTAGTTTCAAAAACTACCAAAACCAAAGAGGGGAGTGTGAAGGGAAGTAAGTCTAGTGAGGGACGGGGTGAACATAAAAGAAACCCTAAGGATAAGGAAGGAAAGGTCTGTGTAACCAATCCTAGTCACACTGCAGTTTCACAACAGACTGTAGTGCTTTATAAGGATATAAGCTCATTACTAATTTCATCCTCCTAAAAGGATGTCACTATTGAAACAAGCTCTCAACCAAGAGCACAGACCAATAGGGTTAGGGACACAGACTCACCTCAAACTTACACAAGAAAGAAGAAATCTAAAACAATTGGGGATACACATGGTGCACACACAGTACAAACTGCAGCCAAAGACTCAGTTACACCACCTTCTCAAATTAAGTTTGATGTGGCTCCTACAAATGTAGAGTCACAACCAAAATCTCTAACAATAGAAGCACATCACACACAAAATTCACCCATAAATTCTTTGGATGTGGATATAATTTACACATCAATTCCTGATTCTCCATCTTTAACTCTCATGGAGAAGCCAAAATCTACAGCAAGTGAACATCATCTTCTAGATGATTTGTTGGCTCACTTGTCATTTCTTTCTGATTCTACTGAGAAATCTGTGCCAAATCTTACATCAATCACCATAGATTCTACAGTAGTTTCCACTCCAAACTCTGCCATTTCTACCATCTCGACAGATATTTTTCATTCGTTGACTAGTTATTGTATCTCGACGGATGTGCTTAACAGCAGTCATCCGTTGAAACTCTCAACTACTACCTCGACAGATGTTTCTCATCCGTTGACTATCACTGCACCACTTGAAATGTCAACTATTATTACAAGTGCAGATGATTTAGTAGTTATACAATCACTCATAGGATTAAGGGAAGGGAGTGAACAGAGTGAGAGGTTGAGTTGCTCTCAGGCAAAAGGAGAGGAAAAGAGTGAAACTATGCAAGCTATTTCTTCCAGCTGGGCAAAAGTGAGTGAGTGGAGTCCCACCTTAGTAGGTAAAGGTGAGGGTGTGAGCATGGGAAGCCAAGGGAAGCCCTTGATTCAAGAAAATAGAGAAAATAAGATAAAAGCAGGTACTGAAGAATGGGAAGAGCCCATTGTTAGTGAGTTAAGGGATGTCAATGAGGCTGAAAAGAAACATCTATTTCAGCAAGATTATCAAGCTATTTTAGACTTTGTTTCTTATGAAGCTGAGGTATTTACTCACCCTGTTCTAGCTTATCAAGTTTTGGCTGAATAGGATAATGTGGCTGCTGAGAGAATTCTCAACTTGGTGCACACAACTGCCTCAATGCAAAGAGCCAAGGATGCTATCACAGCCATGCCTTCCACAGCTGGTGATGATTTTGAATATGCTGAAGAATTCTTAGGGGATGATGGTGAGGATGATGAAGAAGAAGGCATGAATAATGGGGGAGATGCAGATATTTCATTATGGATGATGCACAAGGAATGCTCTTACTCACATTTCCAATCCACACTTTTCAAGCTCATTCATGACACCCAAACAGCAATTTAAGCATCCTCAAGTGCCAGCACCAAAAGTTTACTTAAAGCTCACCTGGAATCTCTTCAACTACACAAGATACAGGCTCTCAAACAAAGTCAGGATGTGGATGCTCTAAAGAAAGAACTTTCTGAAGTAAAACAAGACTTTGTAGCATGGTTGGATGTTAGGCTCCGTAACATCATAATGACAGAATTAGCTCAAAAGCTAAGGAAGGAAGCTGATTTGAACAGGAAGGTTGAGGCCATGGATTCAAGACTGACAAATATGGAGAATTCAATATGGAGAAAGTGCTCAACATAAATGTCAGCAAGGTAATAGTTCCAACAATTACCTTCACAAAGCCACTAATAATTGACAACATTGAATTAATCAATATAGCAGCAGCTGAATTGGAGTTGAATGAAAAATGGAAGAAGCTTGATGAGAACATCAAGAAGAAATTTGGTCCAACAAGAAAAAGTATTTTCTCATTTCTCTCAATTGAGACCAATTTCAGCAAATGAAATGAGCTTAGGGAACATGGAAAGGTGCCAACCTTCATCAATTAAATCTCCAAAGGCCAATGTGATTTTTCAACCAAAAAGGAACTACGCAAAGTACTCATACAAAAATCCATTGGACCTGGTCTATGAAACTCCCAAGCCTGATGAGAAGAAGCTGCTTGGAAGTTCTATTACTTTATTCAAAGATCCCAGAGACTCAGTACTAAACAAAAGAATTGCTAAAATCTACAGGAATGGAAAATTAATCTGTGTGGTGGCTGGACATCCACAGTTTGCACAGGCTAAGAAAGAAGAAAAGGTGAGGCTCAAACAATAACAAAAGCAAGCTGCTTTAGATGCTAAGAACCAAGATAAGAATCCTGCAACCACAGATTCTGTAATGCCCACTGTGACAGCTGAGACTCAGATTGAAGAAAAGCAAGAAAGCAGATTAAGAAGAAAAGGTACAAGCTCACACCGAAGAGGAGGTTGTATTTTAATGAAGACAAGGATGAAGATATGCCAACCCAATCTACTACCTCAAGTTAAACAGCCATGCCCATAATGGAGCATGCTGAATTCAAGGTGTATCCTAACATGAATTTCCATGGTGAAACCATAATTCCCAAGGATGAACCTATATATTGGGAAAGCCTACCACTTCCTGATCTAAACATTCCAATCCAAACTATGCCAAAGAAACCAAAGAAGAAAGCAATCAAAAATGTCAAGCCTGTCAGACTTCAATCCAAAGCATTAGACAAGCCCAAACCAACTGTCAACAAGGGAGATCAACTCTTCATCTGTGACATCAAGGAATTCTCAGACATAAATCTCTATCTGGATGATCTAGAAGAAGTTAGATCTATTGATGCTTACAAACATCTTCCAGAGAGATTAGTCTTCAGGTATAAGGGTGGAAGAGAGCTAACTTGGCCAATTCACAGAATTCTTAATGAAGGCTATTATGTTTTGGTGAAGATTTTCTCCTCAATAAAGAAGAATTTTGGATTCAACATTGTTGCCAAGAAAATGGTACTAAATAAAATTAAGGAAATAAGGAATAGCTGGAGAGGACCAAATGCACTCCCAAGAGTCCTAATAATTCCATAAACAGGAAGTATAGTGCATTTGAGGCCTTACTGGTTGATGGAGTTCAAAGATGAGAAATGCACCAGAAGATTCTTCAGATTGAAGGATCAACCAAAAATTTCAAGCAAGGAAACTCTCATGGAGATGTAAGGAATGCTGGATCAGAAAAATGAGGATGAATCTAAATTCTACAGGAAACTTCAACACCAGATTGAAGAAAACAATGAGAAGTTGGGAAAGAAGTTCAGGTAGTCAAGAAAATAATCTAAATCCGCTCAGTCTAGAGGAGCTACTTGAAAATGGCTTGTGAGATTCTCTGTAATCTTCCTCTACATTATTTTCAATAAAACTTACAACACTTGTTAATTTTATCTACTAGAAATCGGTCTGTATTCATAGGATGTTTTGTTATCATCAAGTTTCTCTTAATTTATGGCTACTATTCCAGTAGACATAAATTGGGGGAGATTGTTAGGGTTATGTTGTGCAATTAATGATAAGTTAAACAAAACACTTAGTAGATTTAATTTAGTGATTTTGTAATTTTCAATGGATGATCACTTTAAGATCCGTTGAAAGGGTAGCTTATGTATTAATAAGTTTAGTAGAACAATTCTGCATATTGTAATGCCTTAGAGAACTAGATGTTGCAGAATGTTTTAAGTCATGTTGACCACTAGATTGATATGCGAGATAGGTTGGCCAATTGTAAATATTAGACGTCTTGTAATCTTGTATAAGTGAAATAGAGTTAACTGCTGTGAAAAGACTCTCAACAGATGTTCCACAAGGTTTCAAGGGATGATCAACTAGAGCTTCAACGGATGTTCAACAAGACTCTCAACGGATGATCCAACAAAGTTTCATGATCCCATAGAGTTTCAACGGATGAACAAATTCAAAAGAGCAGTTGATAGTGACTTGACAGTCACATGCGTTGATTGTATGCAAATGGAAAGTGGCATCCTATTTACAGATTTTAGAGAACAAATAAACATTTCCATTTCCATGCTAAACTGAAGATATTCAAAGATGCTGGATGGAGAAATGAAGAAACATGAAACTAGACTAGAGACAGTTTGTCTTATTTGTTTATCTTTTTATCATGTAACTTGGTGATATATAAACCACGGGTAGCAAGTAGAACACTATCCAAGTTAGTAAGCAATTACCAGAGAAATAGAAAAAATCATATATGTAAAGAATTTATATGTTCTTGTAAGTTCAACTTGTAAGCAGTTGTGTGCAAATCTTGCATCACGGAGTTCTCATATTAATATATATCTCTGGTGGATAAATTCAATCCAGCCGTAATTTTTTAAATACTTGTATTTGATTACTGTGTGTTTGATTTCTTTAATACTTTTATTCCGCACTTTAGTTAAATCAAACATTGTTATATATTCATAGTAGAACAGTTCTTAAAATTTAAAAAGTAGCCAGAATTACATTCAACCCCCCTTCTGTAATTCTTTGTTAGATTATTTGGGAATAACATATATATATATATATATATATTTAAATATATATTATATAACACACACACACACATATATATATATATATATTATAACACATACACACACATACATATATATATATATAATTATTTATTTAAATAGCCCTTACAGATTTTTAAACGAGTTTCCTGAAAGATCTCTATATTTTTAGAACATCCACTTTATCTTTCATGAAACTGGACAGTCGAAGTTGGCTTGCTGTTTGTATATTGGTTGCAAGAATGGTTTTCCAAATTGTCTTCATTGATTACTAATGATTTTATGTTGAGTCAATCTAATATATCCTGCAAAACTTAGTTAAAACAATCCAAATAGCATGTTGTTTATATAATGATATCATCAATCGACTTATTACTTTGTGATCATCAAAACTAAGGAGTTTCAATCTTCCCCTTTTTGATGATTACAAACATTTAAGAGAATTTAACAACTTCCCCTAAATCCCTACACACTTATAAACTTAATAACAGCTACATATCCAGCTATCAAATTTATAAAAACAACCAGAACATCAATCCAAATAACAACCGTTAAAAAATAAACCAAAATTAGTATCCATAAAACAAGTGCCACAATGAAGACTTAAAACCAACAGAATATTCATATAATAAACAACCAAAAGACCAACTAAAGTTCAAAAACACATAAACCGGTTCTTACCACTCAACAAAAATAAAAAATATCATAAGTCGGGTCTAACATATACCAAGTAGAACATAACCACATATGATATAACAAGGTGCAGAATAAATAAGTTCATAATAAACCATAAGACCCCAAAATATCTCCTAAATTTCTCCCCCTTAACCGATCAAAAAAATCACGATGTTGTAGGAGAGCCATTAGCATCCGGAGGCCGAGTTTTGGGATTTTCTGCAACAGGCGATGGCTTTGACAAAATATTATAATTCTTGTCTTATATAACAAAATTAACAAGGTCCTCCAAACCAGCATCGGTGTCAACATTAGACTGTGCAGTCGAACCCTTACATTCAATGAAAGTCACCAGCATACTTCGATGTCAGCTCGTAAATTCGTAACCTCGGCAGAAATATCAGAGACCTTTCCAAGTAACATGATGTTAAATACATTAAGTCAAGTATAATATTATAAATCAACAATCGTTGATTAAAGAAGTATTGTTGACACAATCGAGTTATGTTGATATATCGTTGTAGGTACTTGTTAACAATGAGTTGTTTCAGTACACAAACAATCAATGAACGTTGATTGTGTCAGTTGACAATCAATGAACATTGATTCTATCAAATACAATCAATGATCCATGTTGATAATAAATTTACAATCTTTGTAGCTGTAGGTACTTATTAACAATGAGTTGTTTCAGTACATAAACAATCAACAAATGTTGATTGTATGTTGACAATCAAAAAATATTGATTCCATCAAATACAATCAACGATCCATGTTGACAGTAAATTTGCAATTGTAATTTATCCTTGAATCGAATATATATTCATCCTATAATCTAACATTCAATTATATTAGGACTCCACAACCACAAAGGAGATGTTGATATAAACATAATAACTTGCTCTGAAAGAGTCGAAGATGAATTAGAGATCAACTAGAATTAAGTTAACTTGATCCTTATATATACAAGGTACATAGGCATTTTGAGGGGTTACACATTATTTTTCACCCGACGACCTCTTAAGAGCAGTCGTATAAATCTAAATTTCTATTTTCACCATTGAAGCTCAAGCTCTGAATGCAGACCATTAACAAATCCTTGAAGCCTAGTCTCCGATGAAAAAAGGCATCAACATTTGTCACGCCATGACGGGGGTGTGTAGAGTAATTAACCAAAAACACTCTATTAAAGCAATCATACATGTCTCAATCTTCAAGACAAATGATATATTCTCGTAGAGTAAGAAACCTCTTGATATCTTATGCAATACCATGAAGACCCATTGACGTTCCCTGATCATCCTTCACGATGGGAGCTACCGAAAGCATTATCACCTGTGTTGTAACCGATAATGAAGGAAACGAGATTGATCTCAAAAGAGTACAATCCTCATAAAAAGAGTACAGTAAGTGTCATCACCATGATGGAGATGGTCACAGCCATGATGTTCAGTGGGGGCGTGAACTATGTCACTATGTTGTTGAGAGGCGAAGCTTTGAGGCAACCAATAATCATGGGAGAAGGAAAAATATGATCAAAGGTGGGAACTTGGATGATGATTGTAACAAAGCTTATCATGGGGATGATAGAAGAACTAGATCATTGTCGATTAGAGTTCTTTCAAGCACTAAAGAGGAAATGATGTAACGCTTTAGGGCATTAGAGCTCCAGAAGCAAAAACTTGAGAAGAGCAACAACGCTTAAGATTGGACATGATAAGGTATTCGCCTCGAAATAACAACAGAGATGGAATCAAAATTAGGGATGTCGCGATCATCACAACAGTGATCAAGGTCGTCGTGTAGACCATCGTCAAAAAAAAGTTAGAATGCCTCAATACTATCGCACCCATGATGAAGGACGAAAACAAATGAAGGAGGAAACAATAATGGTGGTGGTGGAGGTGACGGAGGAAATCATGATGATAATGGTGACTATCGAGACGATGAAGATTAAGGTTATCATAACGATGGTCGGGGTCATCGAGATGACCACCACGATCGAAGATATGATGACAATCAAGATTACTATTATCAGGATGAGAATAAATTATTGAATAAAAGACTAGAGAAAATGGAGAAGGCTTTCATGAGAGGTGGTGGCGACACTTATTTAGCAGAATCCCCAATTATGAGAGAATTAAGAGATTATGCATCATCGACGATTTATTACATCCCGAAAATGTCAAACTACTATAGGAAAGGAGATCCTCTGGAACATGTAATATAATATGAAAGATAACTAAAGTGTGCAGGTCATGATAAGATTGTTATGTGCCAACTCTTTGAGGTGTATCTTAAAGATAGCGCACAAGGATGGTATAGAACTTTGAAGCCTGAATTTATCTGGACTATGAGCAACTAAGAGGAAAATTCCTCCGACACCTTGCTTATAATCGAAGAACATGGCAGCACACAACAACACTAATAAATAAAAGACAACGTCCTGATGAGTCGATGACTGCTTATGTCAGAAGGTTTAAACAAGAGTGTGAAAAAGTTGTTACTTTGGATGAGACTCAAGCTATGGGATTTTTCCATGGAGGTTTGGATTTCATGAAGAGTCGAAAGCTTTTAGAGTCATTTATCATTATAACTCCAAGAAGTTTCAATGAGATGTATACGAGGGCCGAAAATATTTGTGTAAGAGAAGAAGCCTTTGGTACAATCGAAGCTACTACTAGGATGAAAGATATGGGTAAAAAGAGTAGAAGTTCGTCAAATGGTACAAAAAGTACATCCCCTGAATCCTCCAAAAATTGGATATCTAAGGAGTATGAGGATAAGAAAAAAAGAAAGTGGTTAAACTAAAAACAAATAACTTGAGGAACCATTGAGATCATTGACATACCTTGAATAAAGAATTGCGAGTTAACAACCATGGATGGTTTTCATATCCAAAGACATGTAACATTGTTTGTTTCAAGTAAAACTGTCAATAGATCATGTATACCTTATATGTAATCAGCATAAAATATTAGTACACCTCTAGTAAATCTAAGACTTTTTTGAATGAATAAGTAGTTATATGATACAATAGTCTTAGTATTAGATGATTGTTAAATGATGATGCAAAATTGTGTATCATTTAGTAAATCTCTGCTTTGTTAAGTTATATATTATTATAATTTTATATGAATTTGAATTTTAAGCCAGAAATCTATTGACATGTAGATTGGTGACTATTTTTCTTGGACTGGTGATCAACATTTCTTTTAAAAAAGATAGATCACTAGGGACAAGACATATATTGACATACTCATGAGAAGAGATGAAAATTTCATTCCTTTCTTTGTATTCTTAAAATAAATGTATGCTAAAGTTTTAAGATATTTTTATAGCTTACAGAGTCAATGTGACATTATCGGTTAAATGCACGGGATAGACAAGTATAACGTTACTTTGGCTCAGAAGCATATGTTTAATCTCATTACAGTAAAAAGTTACTTTGATTTAAAAGCATAGGCCAATTCTGAACACCACTCTCCGAAGTAATCAGGGTTAGATGCCAAAAAACTATGGGACATAATTTTACTATCACAAACTCATGTTCTTTAAATTAAGAACAGAAATTTTAATGAGTTCTTATCATTTAGAGTAATTGAAATTCTTGAACTCTCTTATTGATATGGCTAAATTTGAGAGTAATCAAAAGCATTTCTTGTCCATATAGTATAATCAAGAATTCATTCATTGTCAACTATTATTGACATGTCAATCTACATAAGATTAATATTTTGATATTTATGTTTCTCACATATATTACATTTGAAATGTTTCATACGTCAAGTACATTCTAACATGGATAATATTGATGAGACACCAATTAATTTATAAGAAAGCATAATGGTCTTCATCTACTATCTTCTTGTACCAAACATATTTGATCATTATCATCATTGAATGGGACTTTATAGAGAGAAATAAACAGTGTCTGAATCCTCCACACGGGGACCTATGTTCCAATGATGCGTAAGACTACTATAGATATACCAAACGAGCTCTTTGGTTCTAATCAAGTTTGGTTCTAAAATATTCTCATTACAAGTAAGTTTTTATTGAAATTCTCAATCAAAGTCATTGATGATCATCAATGACAAGATTTGTTTGATTACAAATTTTGAATCGAGAAACCATCAATTATCCTTAATTTCATGGTTAAATCAATTCTAATTACTGATATGATCAAGTATTATTAGTTAAAAGTATGATTAACATAATCAACAGTTGATGACATAGTCAATGACTAGTTGTGAATCCCGCAAAGTATTTTTTATTTAATAGTTGTGTTTATAAGAGGTACATACCTTTTACACAATTTAACAATGAATGTTGTTAAGTAGAGAGTCACTCGGCAAAGGACTGACTTGGTTTTTAAATAAACAAGCAAACGGAATTTTTGTGGTGTGCCCATGGGTACAAATAAAAAGTGATGTATCAAATTTTGGTTGGTCTTTCAATCATAAATGTTGATGGACCCCCTGCATTCACATCACTTCCACCAATAGTAACACTCTAAAATCATGAAAGTTAGTGCTTAATGTGTGCCCATGGGCACATACTATACAAATCCAAAAGTAAATACATTGTTGATTGTGTGATGTTATTTACATAACTTTCTTTTTACCACATTCATAATATTAGTATATGTTGACCCACACTTAGATTTTTAAAGAGGAAGCAATCAACGATCGCTAACCATGTACCGCCTAATTATTTTGGGGAACTTTCTGATTATACATGTCGATAATTGCATTAGATGTTGAAGATTGTAAGTTAAATGTCGGCGATCATGGACATATTAAACTATTGTTATTTAGCTTACTATAAATAGTGTGATTAGTATATCAACAATATAGTCAACGACACCCATGATAACATAGTCAGCGATACACTGTGATAGTTAGTGAGCCCGATTATATAGTCAACGTATTTTCTTATCAAGGCACCAAATATTCGTGTTTGCTTATGTTTTTTGGATTATACTTAATCAATATCGATATTAAAATTAAAGATTAATAATCGTTGATATATAGTTGTATCGATAATTATTGACATTTATGTGTCTCAGTACAGAATGAACGAGCATTGATGTGTCTAAGAACAATCAATGATCCATATGATATTTCACATAAGAGATTGATAAATTCTTACATGGTAATTTATATCCTACAATATCGGATAAGAGATTGATAAATTCCTACGTGTATAGACCCGTGAATCAAAGTACTACACATAAAATCTGTACAAGATTTTTGGCATAGACTACTCGAGGATCGTTGACTTATCAGCGATTATCGATATCAAAACTAGTGCTACTACTTCTATTCATGATCACGATTCTTTTTAAAGAAATATCATTAATGGACAATCACCGATTAAAATTATTATCTAACTTGATTATTTATTTAAATCAAATGTTATTATAAATACCAGGGACTTGTTGGTTATGTTAAGTCAATGAAAATATTATAAATCAACAATTGTTGATTAAACAATGATTGTTGACACAATCGAGTTATGTTGATATATCATTATACGTTTTGTTAATAATGAGTTGTTTCAATACACAAACAATCAACGAATGCTAATTGTATCAGTTGATAATTAAAGAACATTGATTCTATCAAATATAATCAACAATCCATGTTGATAATAAATTTACAATCTTTGTAGTTTTAGGTACTTATTAACAATGAGTTGTTTCAGTACACAAACAATCAACGAACGCTGATTGTATGTTGACAATCAACGAACGTTGATTCCATCAAATACAATCAATGATCCACATTGATAATAAATTTATAATCTTTGTAATTTCACTCATATAAGGACTCTACAACTACAAGGGAGATGTTGATATAAATATAATAACTTGCTCCGAAAGATTCAGAGATGAATTAGAGATCAACTAGAACTATGTTGATTTGGTCCCTATATAAACGGAGTACGTAGGTATTTTATGGGGTTACACATTATTTTGCACCCGAAGAACTCCCAAGAGTAGTCATATAAACCTAAATCCCTATTTTTACCATTGAAGCTCAAGCTTTGCATGCACACCATCAACAAATCCTTGACTCATAGTCTCCGACGAAAAAAGGCATCAACACATGGAATTATCATCTTGAAATGATTGAATTAATGTAACCAAGTTAGTGTCAAAAGGCTTAGAAGATTCACCAGCAATATAAAGCTCGGGTGGTGGAGTAGGCAAATTATAGACAAGTTCACCATCTTGAAATTGTAAATTATTTAGAGCCAAAAACTTATGATCCATCACCTTTTTTACTGTAACCATAGAAGCATTATGAAAATTAACATAAAAAAACTCTAGTATCCTATTGAGTAACAAGCCATAAATAAGGCCAGTAATAAATTTTTCAAGAGTTGCAAGCATCTTTTGAAAGAATAAAGAAAAATAAAAGATATTTTGGCCATTAACATTGCAACAACGATTACATCTTGACATGTAAAATTGGATTTATTACCTAACTGATGACAAATATGAGAACGACTGTGACACCCTCAAACTCGGGGTCCTGATTTAGGGCTCACAACACGTATTAAGCTCAAGAAGATATTATATGGTTTAAGGTAGGCCCCTAAAGCTTGGTACGAGAGGCTTAGTAAGTTCCTACTCAAAAATGGATCCATTCGAGGTAAAATTGACCCCACATTATTTACAAAGCAAAATGGTAATGATATTCTTGTTGTTCAAATATATGTGGATGATATAATTTTTGGATCCACTAATTAATACATGTGTGAGTGGTTTTTAAGTGTATGCACAATGAATTTGACATTAGCATGATGGGGGAACTTAACTATTTCTTGGGTCTCCAAATCAAGCAATCTAAAGTTGGAATTTATGTGCATCAATCTAAATATGTCAAGAATTTGCTTCAAATATTTGGATTTGAAAATGTCAAGCTTAAATCAACAACTATAAGCCAAAACAGTAAGTTGATTATTGATGAAACGGGTAAATATGTTGATGTTAAGCGTTATCGAGGTATGCTTGGAAGTTTATTATATTTAACTGCCTCTAGACCCAATATAATGTATAATATTTGTGTTTGTGCACAATTTCAAGCTAAACTAAGGAATCACACTTAAATGCGGTTAAACGAATCTTTCAATATTTAAGTGAGACTATTAATCTTGGGTTATTTTATCCTATCACAAATACATTTGATTTTGTTAGGTATAGTGATGCAGATTATGCAGGTTGAGTATCATCGGTGTTTGTGCTTACTTAGGACAAAGTCTTGTATCTTGGCAAAGCAAGAAAAAAATATTTGTTGTAATATCCATGGCCGAAGGTGAATATTTAGCAGCGGGCAGTTGTTTCTCTCAAGTTTTATGGATAATTCAAACTTTACGTGATTTTGGAAATAAGTGTGGCAAGATTCCAATCTATTGTGACAACACTAGCACAATCAATATCTTAAAAAAAATCCGGTATATCAATCAAGAACGAAGCATATTGATCTACTCCGTCATTTCTTGAGGGATAATATTGCACGAGGTAAGATTGCGCTGATTTTTGTGCCTACGGAGTATCAATTTGCTGATATTTTTATAAAACCCGTCCGAAGAATGATTTTTTAATATTCATCGGGAACTTGATATGTGCAGTGTATAAACGACAAGTTGTTTCTATCATATTTGGTTTATCAGCTTACTATTTCTCCTTCATTATTATATTACACTTGTTTTAGTTACTAGTTTTTTTTCCCGCGCACGAGCGTCGGATAATTTTTGTTAGGAAAAAAATATATAAGAATGATCATTGTAGTAACATCAATATTTATTAAAGATGAAATAGTATCCAGTAATGTTAACTTTAATAAAGCTATTACTTTTCTATGTTAATATAAATATATCACAAATTTTTTGTTTAGTAAAGAAAAAGAAAAAGACATATATTGTAATAGTTTATTTATCCTATAAAATGTAAAACATATAATTATGAAGAGTACTTACTAAAGTTTAAAATGTAAATATAAATTTTATAAGTAAAAAATACTCTATAAAAGATTAATACATGGGACTACAAAATCTATAAATAGACAAAAAATAGGACTTGTTGAATATTTTTATTAGACAAAAGCTAATACTATTTTTAATTTTTAATGCTCACAGAATCTGCAACAATAAATATGCAAATCTATATAATATTTATCGAAGGTTTTCCCATTAGAGTATCTCCAAATATATTAAATACTTTTTCCCATTTATCTAACTAAATTAGTTACCAAACTTTTGCTTGTACCACTTAAATCTCCTCCGGCAAAAATTCTCAGCATACATGAGATTATCCAAGTGTTGATTTACCGTAGCCTGAGCTACACTAAAGTATGCCTTACGCAAATCATTACGTTGATGATAGTTTTGATGTATTCTTCAATCTATAACACTAAATAATAAATAAAGCATAAAATTATCTTATCAAATAGAATGATACACAAATCTAGAAATATGATACAAACACGACGGTGAAAAGGGTATCAGGTACCTGAATGAAGCTAACTGAAAGACAACAGTAGCTAAATGTGCTTTCGCTGAAGCATCAGCCTCTCATTTTCAGCTTCTGTAAAATAGGGCAATATCTTGATAATCCCAGAATTTCAGCATCTAACTTCCCTACATAACCTAGAAGCATCCATATCATATTTTAGTTGTGTATAACATACCATCTAAGAAACAAATATCAATAAATCATGTATTATATATGGTCAGGCATGGTACATAATAAATGTATCTAACAGTCATACCAAAATTCTCGTAATCCTCCATGGCATATAATAAAAATTGTCATCCGTATCCGCAAAAGATGTTTCAAGATTTCTGAAAATTTTAGGTATGATTTGTGTACCTGAGGATGATCATTACAATGTCGGTATAAAATATGGACATATTTGGTGAATGTATTAAATGTGTAACATATGATCTTTATACAGCAAACTAAACTGTAAGGAAAAAAAATGAGATATTAGTACCTTTTACGGACTTGGAGCCCCTATGGTTAGCCATCAAAGTAACTGTTGGAAAATGTGGGTTGTAGTCCCACATTGTCAAGTCAATTTGAGCCATAATTTGAGTGGACGAATATTGTGTGCACGCAACGAGTGACACTTGAAAAGCGTTCTCCTCCGAGAGAACTTTCCGAAGCACTTTGAATCACTCAAAATGACTAAGAGATAGATGAGATATGATCATCCAAAGTTGGTCTCTTAGTAGTGGAAAATTGTGGGAAAAAAAAGTCCCGCATTGATTTTGCAAAGGAGCATATATAGCTTTATATAGAAAAATACTTATGTAGTGTTCAAATGTGTTACTTGTGTATTGCTCCAACACCTACATGCGCGCGTAGGAGGGGTGCAAATCATGGGCTTTCGAGGGGAAGTCCGAGGCTTGCGCAGCCTTCGAGTTTGCCCACGTGTGCGATGTGCGGACATGAATGTAGCGGAAAATTGGCTCGAATAATCACGGACAAGTTTTGCTAATTTAATTTAAACTGGGCTTGGGCTTTAATAATTTTAATTTGTTTTGATTACGGATTATTATAATTGATTTGATGTGATAATAATCAGATTCAATTGCGGATTTGATTTATTAATTGATTGATTAATTAACACGGTTAATTAATTACTCGTGGAGTAGCGCACACGTTTCCTTGAGCCTATATAATAACGTATGAGGCTTAAGGCTATTCACTCAATTTGATACACCACAACCGCCTTCTAAACAAAACCCTATCTTCTCTCTCTCTATTCCGGTGATAGTTTCTTGCTCCGTTATAGTTCGCCGAAGGTGCTGTTCGTGCAACACCACCATTTTCTCATTTTATCCTGGGAGGCTAACGACTCACACATACGATGAGGACCGTAATAGCTTTAAGGAGACAGTTATACAACTGGACTTGAGAACATCTCATTCATATCCTTCTTGTTTATTTTTGCAATTTATTATTCTGTTATTCGCACACACACACACACTTATATTGTTTGTATTATTCACAGATTGTGATAACAGTAACATGCAACTTCCTTTTGTTCTGAACTTTTATATATCATAAAAAATAGTTTAAATTAAAATTTTAGGTGCAACATGTCCAGAGTGTAATTTTCTAGACTACAAATGCTTAAAGAATACTAACCAGACGGATCACAATAATCATTGATACCCAACCGACTTGGGAGCGCACTCAAAACTGTTTGAGAAGAAGGATATTAGTTTTATATTAATATGAAGTTCAAATTATACCACGCCAAAAATATTCCAAAGTTGGTTATATATTATCACTTTTACTTGTAATATCACTCCTTGTCTGCGTAAAGTTATTGCTTGATAATGGAGTACAAATTTCATTTATGGGCTCTATAGACATTGTAATCACTGCATCTTAATGAGTTTACATAATTAAGTAAACGCAATTTGTGAAATATGTAGTTTATATCTTCATAAAGATAAATTACTGGTCTGGTTGTCATCCATAACATTAACTTACAATGTCGGCATAAAATTTTAGCATATTTGGTGAATGTTATTAAGTGTGTAACATGTGATCTTTAAACAACAAACTAAACTTTAAGGAATAAATGGGATATTAGTACATTTTCCGGATTTAAAGCCCCTCTGGTCATCCATCAAACTAGTAGGCAACTTTTCTTCATTCCAAACTTTTATATATCACAAAAATAGTGTAAATTAAAATTTAGGTGCAACATGTCCAGAGTGTGATTTCCTAGACTATAATATTTGAAATTTTACTAAATAGGAGGATCACACTAATCATTAATACCCAACCTGCTTGGGAGCGCATTGTGAGAAGAAAGATATTAGATTTATGTTGATATGGAGTTCAAATTATACCACACTAAAAAGATCCCAAAATTGGTTATATATTACCACTTCTACTTGTAATATCACTCCTTGCATGCTTAAGGTTATTACTTGATAATGGAGTATCAATTTCATTCAGGGGCTTTATAGACATTGTAAGCACCACATCTTAATAAGTTTACATAATTAATTAAACGCATTTTTTGAAATATGTAATTTAGATCTTCCTAAAGATAACTTACTAGTCTTGTTGTCATCCATGACATTAAGTGGCAACTTCCCTTTGTTCCACACTTTAGAAAATAAATGTTAGTCAAATTATTAATTTCGATGTTCGTTTGAACATGTATTCTTTTTTACAACTACTTAGAGGTCATTTGGCAAATCTGAATCATTATATTTGAATGATTAATATTTCTGAATAATCTGAATAATTCAAAAATCTGAATGTTGGACAAATAATATTGTTTGATATATTACCTTTTTCGTAATTTCTGAATGAAAAATTTTTGACATCAATTTTAACATTTATAAAATAATAATTTTAAATATTAAAAAATAAAACGTTATAATTTGTTATGTATAATTAACCTGTCATGAACAATGTACGTCAAGATATTTGATAATATATTTAATTTTCATTTTATGAATATCCTCAAAATCAAATAATTTTTTACTTATTTAGTCTATTTATCATTTGATGTTAAAAATATACTATTTTTATTATATTAGGAACCACGATACATAATATAAATAATAAAATAGTTCTTAACAGTAAATTATATAAATTAAAATAATGATTAGTTATAAAAAGGAAGGCAGAAGTACCATATGAACGACTCAGTTACACATTTCTACATGAATGATTAAGGGAAATATGAATCGCTCAGATCAAGAATTTTTTCAAACAAATGTGCTGAATGTTAGAATCGGTCAGGTGGATGCTCATTCATGAGTATTAAGAGGTAAACAAATGGGACCTTAGTATGCTATGCTATGATATAGTATTGACTAACCGGGGGAATCGTTGTAATCTTAATCCCAAAATGACGGGGTAAATACTAAAATATGTATGAAAAGACGATATCAGTTAACCAAACATTTGCTAGCATACACATAAGCAGTTTCAACATTTATTTTATGGTACTTATATTAGAATTTATATTTATAATATTACTCCTTGGTTGCATATAGTCACCTCTTGATATTTGAGTACCATTATGTAATGCATGACCTGTGCCAATTTTATTTAGCAAAAATGCCTTAATTTATTTTTTTGCAAATTGCGCATATAATTGGTAAAATTGGTTGCATGTTCTACCTCTTTCATTCATTGGTTCACCTAATTTGCGTTTTACTTTAGTGTTCTTATTAATATCCATCTTTTATGATAAAGGATCTCCGTTTAACAGGAAAATACTAAATTAGAAACAAAATCCATGTCAAATAATATATGAGAGATTATTAAATATTGATAGTTGAATGGTATAGTCATATATGTGTTACTTAAATGTCTTAAGAAAGATTATTTTTATCATGCTCTTTAGACACCAAACTTAATGATCTTGGTTGTCTATCTCTTGATACAAAAGTAGTAATCACTTTGGGAACACTTGGAAAAAGACGCAATTTTAATTTAAAATCATGGTATTTATCATAAAGAGCATATGTAATAAAGGAAATGTAAAGTCATATAAATTAAAATTAATATTATAACACTTCTGTTTTAAATTAATATAATGTACAGCTGCAATTGGTGATGTCTCTTAATATCGGAACACGTCGGTCTCTTAAATTGCAGGAGTCGTCAGCTTTAGTTTACCTGTGAAGAAATGAGTACATTAAAATTTTAGTGACAAAAATGGAACTCATGTTTATGATATATATACATAGAAATAGTTAAGAATTCATATCGTGTTTTTTGGATAAACACCAACTTTGGACAAATTTACCAGTTTTCACATTTATGGTATTATATTTAATTTCATGGATAATATTACTCCTTGAATGTGTATAGTCATCACTTGATATTTGAGTACCATTATGTTATGCACAACCTGTGCTCATCGTATTAAGCAAAATACATTAGGTTTGAATAAAATTAGTAAGCATATGAGTTAATTTATAGATATAATTTGAAAGGTTGCTAACATATCTACCTCCCTGATACATTGATAAACCTATACGTGTGTTACTGTAGTGTTCTCATCAATATCCATCTTTTGTGATAAAGGATTCCCTAATTAGTATACCATTACTATATTATAAATCAAATTCATGGAAATTATATATGAGAATTACTTAAAGAACTTTAGTTATATGTCTTATGAATCGGTGATCTTACCAATAATATTAGACACTGAACCTAATGTTCTTGGTTGTGTACTTGTTACTATAGAAGTAGTAATCACTTTGGGAACACCTGGAATACATATGAATATCAAAGTTAACTAAAATTTCACTAAAGGAATATTGGCAACAATATACTTGTTTAGTAACTTAGAGGTGCTTAATAAATTTACTACGACTAACCTGTATTCGGGATCAATACATGAACTCTATTAATACCAAACGGATGCTGAGTCCGACCTACTGAATCAACAATGTAGTTGTTCTTAGGATTCAAAAAGATAAATTGAACAATTTGGATGGCATGTGTCGAATTAGTATGATATGAAGGATACTTACCAATGTAGAATCTCTCAATCATATATGTAGTGTCCTAAGTTGGAGAGTACAGGTTGTAAGAAACATATTCCTTATCTCTTTCTCTCCTGATCCCCAAAGAATCAGAATTGCTTGCTACAACTACATTAAATTTAGTATAGTTAGAAATATATATAGGCAACAAACAAGATAAAAATGTTAACTTAGAAAAGTTTATACCTATAGTCTAATTCTAGGAGAAGAATTTACGGGATTTTGTATCTCTCTTGATTAGTTGCACTTAATACAATATTTACTTTTTTGACCTATCACTTTTTTTTAACATTAACATCGCTTGCAGGAACAGAACTACCTTGTTCAATTGTAGGTAAAATTTCCTTATTCGGTCTTCCCCTTTTTCTTGGTAATATATTTATAAAGGAAACAAAACGCTCAATACTTACGTTTCTCAATGTAGTGTAATTGTCATTGTAACAATCTTTTATCTACTTACACCAGCGATTTAAGCACCATTAATGTTTCATATATCTTCTTACGCCAGAGATATAGATCTGTAGAATGTAAGCATACAATTGGTATTCCAATATTTCAAATATGGTAAATAGTAAGACTGAATAATGATGATAATCTATAAAAGCACCAATGCACGTAATTAGTCAAGAATAAAGGATGAGTAAGTTAATGCTGCCTACGTGACTTTTTTTTGAAAAAAAATCAGTATATATAGAATTTCCTTATAGCCTCTGAATCTGAATTTTTCCTACATAGATTTTTGTGCAATATGTTAGGTCACACACACTGTAGAGGGGGTGAATACAGTGTATAATACAATCAAATCGAACTTTTAATATCTTAAGTAACCAAAAACAAACTTTATTGAAACAATAAACTCTGTTACAGTATGGAACTGTTACCTCTCAGTGATGAACAAATATCACGAGAGCTGCTAGGGTTACAATGAATAATCTTGTCGAATATGATAACACTTTTTGTGTAAATCCTATGTCTGTGTTTATGTACTACACAGTTACAAGATAATCGCTAATTGATATAGAATATAATTCTGCTTCCTAAAATATATCAATCAGATATCTTTTCTTCCAAGTATTCCATTCTTCACGGAACTCCTTCTTCATACATATCTCTTCTTATGTTTATCTCGATCTTCTTTCCTTTAATCAGCTACTTTCCTTATCTAATCGTCCTTCAGCACTTAAGTTCTGATATTCAACTTCTGATGATTATCTCCTGATAATATAAGTACTGATATCCTTAAGTCCTGACTTCCAGTATAAGTACTGAATCCCAGTTAAGTACTGATTTGTCCTGTTAAGTAAGATCTGAAAACTAAACATAAATCGTATTAGCCATGACATTATCAAATATATCTAACAATCTCCCCCAACTTGTAAATTAGCATAATATACAAGTTTAACAGATATTTGATGATGTCAAAAATATTAAGTACAAATGCATGAGAATTAGACTAGATAACTACAACTTACAGTCCTTAAAGCTTTACCAATATTTAACTTCTGATAACAACTTCAGTCTGTACAAATATCAGATTTTAAGTAGTTGTAGATCTTTGACTTGGCTTCATCTTCTGATCTCTCTGATGTCAGGAGTTGTTCTGAGATAGTTCTTCAACAAACATCTCTCAGCATATCTAAGTTCATCAATCATTCTCCTTTTGGCATCTTTAAGCTCTGAAGTATCTTCACCAATTTGAAAGATTGCAGCCCTGAGATCATTAATGTTTGCTTTTCTTATATCCTGATCCAGTCTGATCAAATAAGCTTTATCAGACTCAAGATTGAATTCCACAGCCCTGTACCCTAGAAAGGTAGTTATAATTTGAGCAGAATTGGGCTTCATTTCAACTATATCACCCTTGTGATCTCTGTACTTTGGAACATATGTGCTGTCAGACTTAACAGAATAAAGCCTTTTCTGTCTCTGAATCTGATCCTTCAAATAGTTTACAGCAGTTCCTGTCAATCTGTCATCCACTTGAAGTAAGAATAGTACATGCTCCAATTCTTCAAAATACTTCAATGGAATGGCATTTTGCCTTATATGATAAACCCTGCCATCTGTCATGAAATACAACAAGATGTATTCTTTCAAGTAGATATGGTAAACCATTTGTACAGATTCCAGTTGATTCAATCTCTCAGGAGTTGCTCCAATACCTGGTTCACTCAAGGAAGATGGATCATTGGTAGTGTTATGTATTCTTCTTTCATCAGCACTTCCCAATCCAGTTTTATCTCTTGCTTCCTTTCCAGTAACTACTCTAGCTTCAAAACCACTTGCAGTAGTCTTCAAAGGTTGAGTCTGTTTTGCTTTAGTGAATCCTGGTAGGAGTGTCTTTGGTCTATCTTCTGATATCAAGTTAACTTGAGCTATGTCAGAGGTTACTTGCTTCTTCTGAATATTAGAACTTACAGTTTCTTGACTCTGAACAACTTGAGCCATGTCAGAGGTTGTTTTAAGAACTTTTCTTGAAGTCGGAGCAAGATCATCCTTTTCATCAGTAATTTCTTCATCCTCAGGAGGCACATAAACCTTGATAGGTTCACCAACCTTTTCTTTACCCTTGAATCTTGGATCTATATGCGGTTGTGATTTAGCCAATGTTGCTTCAGTATGTGTCCTTTCTTTGATCACAATGCCTTTAAATTTTTGAAGTGGCTTTTTACCAGAAGCTTCAGATTTAGATGTGACTTTCTCTGATTTAAGTCTGGCTTCTTCTTCCATTAAACTCTCCAAGTCCATTCCTGGATTTTCCTGAAGAAATAACTGTCTTGACATTTCCTCATCAAGATCTAAAAGTTCATCAGAACTTATCCTTTTACTAGTAGCAGAACTTATTCTTTTCCCAGTATCAGAACTTGTCCTGTGACTTGTGATTACAGCTTTTCTTGATGTGAAACCTCTACCTTGACTATGACCTCTACCCATTCCAGAGTTTCCTTGATCATCCTTTTCATCATCCTTCCCTTTCAGTGTCTTGTCAGTCTTGCATTTGGACTTAATTACTGTCTCCCCCTTTTTGGCATCAACAGATAATAGGATAGAGACAAGCAATTCCACTGAGGCTTGGATTTCAGTAAGTTGAGATTCCTGAGAAGCTTGATTTTTCAGAATATCATCAATCTGAGCTTGTTGATTCTCTTGAGTCTTCTCAATAAAAGCAATCCTGTCAAAGGTAGGCTTGGAGAATTGTTTCTTATCAATCTTGTGAACTTGATCTTGTTTGATAAATTCTTCCCGAATCTTGTGTAGCTCTGCATGAGTAGTTGAATGAAGACCTTGTAGATGTTTAGTACTCAATGCAGTGACTCTAAGTTGGGTTTTGAAATCATCAGAATTTAACATTTCATCAGCTTTAGTCAAGTGCTCAGCAAGATGCTTTTCAGTTGGAACACAGGAAACTGAGTTCCATTCCTTAGTCCATTCCTGTCCTGCAGGAGTTTCACTCCAAGGCACTGGTGCTTCTCCGGTAACAAACTTCTTAACAAGTTCAGACTTAAGAATAGTTTATTGAGGAGCATGTCCTGAAGGACCTGCTTCATCAGCATCTGCAGTTGGAGCAGCATCACAGTATCTCCAGCATTTGCAGCATCAGAACTTACATAATCAGTATCTTCTGATAAAACAATAGTGTGAGTAGCAATGGAGGCTTCAGCATCCTCTAATTGCTGATCTGGTTCTAAGTTCTGATCAACAGCCATATCTTGATGTTCACCTAAAGTCTGATCATCAGCATCTAGATGCAGAGAAGGTGTTGTAGATAACTCTGGAGTTTGAACAGCATCAGTAACAGGTGTTGTTGAAGGATTAGTTGCTGTTGGAGCTTCTAAGAGAATTACTTCAGGCACAACCATGTTTTGAACATGAATATCAGCACTTGTGCCTGGATCAACAGGAGATACAGATGGTGTGTTGACCTTTTCAGAAACAGCTTCCTTGGATGGAGTTGATGGAGAAGAAGTAACTTTAGCAAATTCCTTTTCTTGAGAGATCAGAGATTCCTGATCACCTTCCTTAGCTGCTTCCTCTTCATCATCTGAAACTGGCCTATTTGCCCTCTGTTTCTTGTATCTCTTTGTAGATTTGGATTCCTTGGGAGTTTCAGGAACTGTCATTCTTCTAAGCCTCTTGAGAAGCCTAGATCCCCCAATTCCAGATTCCTTCTGAGAAGTCTCTTTCTCAGCTTCATTAATAACATGTTCTGAAGAAGGAACCTGTTCCTCAGTATCAAATTCATCTCTTAAAGCAATCCTCCTTCTCTTTTGAGGTGTTTGAGGAACAGTCTTTGTCCTCTTAGATTTGGAAGATGAAGGCTTCACAGTAGGTGCTGAGGATGAAGGTTGAACTGTCTATGAAGTGGAGAGATGGGATTTGAGATATTTCCTGAGGGTAGGGTGAGTAGAATGAGTGGTAGGTGCTGATGGTTGTTGTGATGTTTGGGAGGTTGTTGTTGGTTGGACATCAGAATAAACAGATCTATAAGTATCAGGATCAGCATTTACTAAGATCTGTTTTACAGACTGGGGAATCTGTAAAGGTCTAACCACTGATTTTTTAGTGTCAGCATTTATCAGGTCATTAAAGTAGCGTTTTGCAACCTTAAAAGGTGGAGTGGAGGAACTGACTAATTGAGGTTCATCAGTACAAAAAGTATATATAAGTTGACAGAATCTAGCAAAGTAAACAACATTCCTATCCTCTGTCATCCTATCCCCAATAAAACCAATTATAGCAGTTGCAAAATCAAAATAAGTTTGGTTTATAACAGCATACCCGATGTGCTGACTCATAATTGGGATAGCATCAAAATTCGAACACTTGTTTTCAAAAGCTTTAGTGATGCAGTCGAAGAAGAAGCTCCATTCTCTTCTGATATGAGCCCGTTTCAACTGCCCAAGTTTTGCCAAACTCTGTTCATACCCCAAATTGGCCATTAACTCCTGAAGAGCGGATTCCTCTGGAATTGAAAAAGTACATCCTTCTGGGAGATGTAGAGCCCTGCATATTGTACCAGGAGTAACTGCATATGAAAAATCACCCACTTCGAAAACAATACTATGAGTGCCATGTGTACCACCATTATCAAAGTGCCCAGTCCGCCAAAATGTCAGAATTTGTTGGCTCGAAAAGACTGAAGGTTGGGTCAATGCATACCCAATCTCACTGTGTGCAAGAAGATCTTGCACAAAATGCAATTCAGATGGAGCTTCAACATGATCAAGAATTGCAGCATAGTTGTTTGGAACAAATTTAGCTCCATCAATGATTAAATCCTTAGGTGCCATGTGAAAAATTAAGATGTAAGAGTGCCTGTTAGGTGTTTGATAAAATGTCTGTATGAAAAACCAACGTGAGAAGAAGAAAGAGAATAAAAGCAAGTAGAGAAAAAGTATGAAAGGAAATAAAAGATTAAAAAAAATATTCTCTCTGTCTTACTTATACCCTGAAAGAAAATGTTACCGTTGGACACCTGTCAGACATGCAGTAATAACGGATAGTTACTGGGCTCGAGAAAACAGTAATCATTACTTACCCACTTGCCTTTTTTCAAGGAAAAACTGTTCCATTTACCCAGATATTCCATTAATCAAGGTGAAACAGTTTTAATTCAAAATTGAAACCGTTCCCACTTGTTTAATTATTTTTCACGGCAACATTAATATTCTGAAAATAAATCAAGTGAAAATGACCTAGATAAATCAGATGAGTAAGTACTGATAAAGGAAAATTAGAACTTAAATTAAAACAGAATTTATATGATCATCAGAATATGAATATTTATCAGGATTTATCAATGCATTACAAAATATCTCAGAGACAAAATCTTGAAATAAAAAAAATCATTAATATATCAAGAGAATACATTCATGAAATTGAAATTACATCAGAATTTATACAAGATTTCCCTAAGCTGCTAAACCTAACATCAACAGCCTTAGTCCTAGCTCAAGAAGCAGGGCAAGGCTGACGATGAAGAAAAACAGGTCGAAGAAAATAAATCATTTCTTCTTCCTACTCTCGACAAACAGAATGGCAAGTCGAATGATTCGCTCTTGCTGGCGGAGAGCTTCCAGCCTTTCCTCCTCCAATCGCTCCAGATGGCGATGGTAATCCATATAGAAGAACAGGAGGTGGGTGAGTACCTCCTGTGGGACAGAGTCCCATATCTCATCAGGAATGGCAGTGACGTGCCATTCCTGCTGCCAATCGGCACAGCTTAGCTCCATATTGAATGTTTCGTAGTTCAAAAACATGTTGTATCTGACCATGGTGTTTTGGATAGAAAAAAAGATGAAGGTAAGATGAGTTTGTGAGAAAGGATTTGATGGGAAGGCTGATGTGAAGTGGTTGCTTATATAGGCAAGAGAATGCCAGGAGACGCAAAGAAATTTAATGCTGATAGGTAGAATTAATTCTACCTCGTCTCCCCAGACTTGAAAAAAGAAAAACATTCATTGGAAAGAGAAAACATGGTTTAATGCGCACAAGAAGCAAGTAAAAGTTGACTGTTCAAGTACGAATACCATTAACCCTAACCATAGTGACTATTAATCTTCCACTTCAACATATTCTAGTTTGAACCGAGACTGTTATCAAATTTTATCCACAGATAAATCAAGTAAAGAATTAGACTGTAATATCAGAACTTAGACTTATATCAGAACTTAACAGTCATCAGAACATAATTTCTTAACTCGAAAAAGGAATGCCTATCTTAGTAAGTCCTCATACAAGTTCTGAGTTATATTCTTCAGAACTTAATCATCAGAACATGCAACCAGAACTTGTCCTCAGAATTCGTGCAAAGTGACACAATGACTGTTTATCTAAAACAACATAGATCACCACAGTAATTTTCATCATTCATATGGAGTGATTAGTGTGTGCATTAAGCTAAATGCCAGACAAAGAGTAAAGTCTGATTTACTTCAGTACATCTTAGAAATAAGGCATAACTAAAACTTTGCTAAAGAGCTGTCATTATTCTGTAACCTACTGTTGAATGTATTCATGCTTTAGTCCACCTCAATTATTTTGTGCTAATTTTGTGCATCTTTTTAAATTCCATTTCACAGTGGCTTCTCAGTGTAAGTGAGTCACGACTGCTTATCAGAATTTATGCTATTATCAGAGTATTTCTCCAGTAATCATAGAGTGTGAAAAGTCACCAAGAAAATATTTTGCTTTTCTAATGCATATTTACTTAATACCAGCAATGCACTTGGGTCGTCCCTTCCACATTTTTACTCTAGATCTCAAAGGAGTACCTGATTTTATTCTTTGATCCTTTTGCTTTTTCTTTTGATAAGTGAGGTTTATCAGCACTTAGTGCATTCAGCAAATTTACTAGTATCAGAACTTAACAGATGAGTAGCATTATTCTAATTTGTGACTTAGTAATAAGATAAACAAAGTAAACTCAACTAAGCTCAATTATCAGAATTTGCTTGTGTCAATAGATTTCCACAGAAATAATTACTTCTTACATGGGATCATTTGTTTATTGAAGACTACTAGGTCAGCATCTAGCACAGTTATCCTCATAGGATTGAATAGTTACTTAAACAGACATATCACTTATCAGAGTTTAGAAACATATATCAGACAACAGTCAGTACTTAAACACATTTGTCAATTAAGCACAGAATACACAAAGAGATTAAATTCTGTAAATACTGATCATAAAGTCTGATATAACAGAACAAGACTAAGCAGATTTAGAGAAAGAACCTAAACCATTCCAAGTTCATTTACCAATCTTGTAAAAGTGGCTTCACACAATGGTTTTGTGAAGATATCTGCTAGTTGTTGATCTGTTGGAACAAAGTGCAATTCCACTGTACCTTCATCCACATGTTCCCTTATGAAGTGGTACCTGATGCTGATGTGCTTTGTCATAGAGTGTTGAACTAGATTACCTGTCATAGCAATAGCACTTTGATTATCACAGTAAATAGGGATTTGAAATATGTTAACCCATAATCCAGTAACTGATTCTTCATCCAAAGAATCTGTGCACAACAGCTTCCTGCAGCAATATACTCTGCTTCTGCAGTTGATGTGGAAATTGACTTTTGTTTCTTGCTGAACCCAGAAACCAATATGCCTCCAAGAAATTTGCAGCTTCCACTTGTGCTTTTCCTGTCAATTTTGCAACCTGCAAAATCTGCATCTGAGTAACCTATTAGTTTAAAATCTGATTCTCTAGGATACCACAATCCCAGATCAGCTGTTCCTTTAAGATACTTAAAAATTCTTTTCACAGCTGTTAAGTGAGGTTCTCTTGGATCTGCTTGAAATCTTGCACAAAGACAGGTAGCATACATGATATCAGGTCTACTAGCAGTTAGATAAAGTAGAGAGCCAATCATACCTCTGTAATCAGTAATATCTACTGATTTACCAGTATCCTTATCCAGTTTTGTTGCAGTGGCCATGGGAGTGGATGCACTTGAACAATCTTGCATTCCAAATTTCTTCAGCAAGTTTCTGGTGTACTTAGTTTGACAAATAAAAGTGCCTTCTTCATTCTGCTTGACTTGAAGGCCCAGAAAATAGCTAAGCTCCCCCATCATACTCATCTGATACCTTGACTGCATCAGTTTGGCAAACTTCTTGCAAAGTCTGTCATTTGTAGACCCAAAAATGATATCATCAACATAAATCTGGACCAGAAGTATGTCCTTTCCATGGTTGAGGTAGAACAGTGTTTTGTCTATTGTTCCTCTGTTGAATCCACTTTCCAGAAGAAACTGAGCTAAAGTCTCATACCATGCTCTAGGAGCTTGCTTAAGTCCATAAAGTGATTTATCAAGCCTGTAGACATAATCTGGATGTTTGGAGTCTACAAAACCTGGAGGTTGTTCAACATATACTTCATCCTCCAATTCTCCATTGAGAAAAGCACTTTTCACATCCATTTGAAAGACAGTAAACTTTTTGTGAGCAGCATAAGCCAAAAATATCCTTATGGCTTCTAACCTAGCAACTGGTGCAAATGTTTCATCATAATCAATTCCCTCCTGTTGAGAATATCCTTTTGCAACCAGCCTTGCCTTATTCCTTGTAATTATGCCATCACTCTCAATTTTGTTTCTGAATACCCACTTTATACCAACAATAGATCTATTCTTTGGTCTTGGCACTAGGGTCCAGACTTTGTTTCTTTCAAATTCATTTAACTTTTCCTGCATTGTTTGCACCCAATCAGTATCTTGAAGAGCTTCTTCCACTTTCTTTGGCTCAGTCTGAGAGAGAAAAGAATTGTAAAGACATTCGTTTGAAGTACCTGTTCTAGTTTTGACACCTGCATCAGGATTTCCAATTATCAAATCAGGTGTATGTGATTTTGTCCACTTCCTTGTAGATGGAAGGTTTTCTCTAGAACTGGATGCTCCCCCATGATCCATGCTGTCTTCATTTTCATTTTATGATGCTCCCCCTGAAACTATGCTCTCTGAGTTGGATTCGTCAGAATTTAGATTTTCAGCACTATCAGAACTTGGTTGACGAATCAGAACTTGAAGATCCAGACGTATGTTCTGATGTTTCTTGAGATGTGGTAAGATCTTGAGTATGCTCCCCCTGCACAGGTGCATCTTCCTTTGGCGTAGTCACCACAGTTTAAATAATATCAGAGTTTAATCCATCAGCATTTACAGCATCAGGACTTAGACTGTCAGGATTTTCAGTATCAGAATTTGAGTCTTCATTTTCAAATCTCAGCTGATCATGGTCAATAAAATCTTCAAGACCAGTAATCTTCTTGTCATCAAAGGAGACATTGATAGATTCCATGACCACTTTTGTTCTCAAATTATAGACTCTGAAGGCTTTTGTGGAAAGTGGATATCCAACAAAGATTCCTTCATCAGCTTTTAGATCAAACTTGGATAGCTGTTCAGGATGAGTCTTGAGAACAAAACACTTGCATCCAAATACATGAAAGTACTTCAGATTTGGCTTCTTTTTCTTCACCATCTCATATGGTGTTTTTCCTTGCTTGTTAATGAGAGTTGCATTTTGAGTAAAACAAGCAGTCTGCACAGCTTCAGCCCAGAAATAGGTTGGAAGCTTTGCTTCTTCAAGCATTGTATGTGCAGCTTCAATGAGAGTTCTATTCTTCCTTTCAACAACTCCATTTTACTGTGGAGTTCCAGGAGCAGAAAATTCCTGCTTTATTCCATGGTTTTTGCAGAACTCTTCCATTATCAAATTCTTGAACTCAATGCCATTATCACTCCTTAAGGTTTTCACAGAATCTTTAACCAATTTATCCAGATGTTTGACATGATCAATCAAGATAGATGCAGTTTCACTTTTTATGTGCAAGAAATACACCCATGTGTATCTAGTGAACTCATCCACTATGACCAATGCATATTTCTTCTTTGCAATAGACATGACATTTACTGGACCAAATAGATCAACATGTAGTAGATGATAAGGCTCAAGAATTAATGATTCAGTCTTGCTCTTGAATGAAGATTTTCTTTGTTTGGCCTTCTGATAAGAATCACAAAGGCCATCAGGAGCAAATACTGACTTTGGCAGTCCTCTCACAAGATCTTTCTTGACCAGTTCATTTATATTATTGAAATTTAAATGAGAGAGTTTCTTGTGCCAATTCTAGCTTTCTTCAATTGATGCTGTACTCATCAGACAGATTGCAGAACCATCAGTACTTGTTGAAAGCTTAGCTTCATAAATGTTACCACGCCTGTATCCTTTCAGAACAACTTTGCCTTTAGATTTACTCACAACTTCACAGTATTCTTCAAAGAAATCAACATGATAACCTCTGTCACAGATTTGACTTATACTCAGCAGATTGTGTTTAAGTCCTGAGACCAGAGCTACTTCTTTAATGATGACATTCCCAAGATTGATATTGCCATATCCCAATGTTTTTCCAATGTTGCCATCTCCATAAGAAACACTTGGGTCAGCTTTCTCCACAAAGTCTGATAGCAGGGCCTTATTTCCAGTCATATGTCCTGAACATCAACTGTCCAGAACTAGAATATTTTTCCTGTTGCCCTGCAATCACAAAGACCACTAAAGATTAGTTTTAAGGACCCAGACTTGCTTGGATCCTTTGGCTTTATTAAGTTTGTTAACATTTGCAGCGGATTTAGCATCAGAGTTTATGTTAACATTTTTCTTATCAGAATTTACACTATCAGACTTTGTATCAGAATTTACACTAGAAGGAACAATGGAAACTTTCTTCAAAGAAGGTTTTATTTGATAATAATCATAGTACAAACTATGATATTCCTTACAAGTATAAATGGAATGCCATAAACTACCACAATGAAAACAAAGATTTTGTGTTTTATATCTAACAGACTGACTCTTAACTCCTGATTTTGAAGGTAAGGAGTTAATGTTCTTATTCTTCCTGCAAAAAGAAGCCAGATGGTTAGAACTTCCACAGTTATGACATGTTTTCCTAGGAGCAGCAGGAACAGGTTTATAATCATTGCTTTTATTCACACCTTCCTTTCTATTCCTATTTTTCCTAGGTGATTTTACCTTGTTTGCATTCTTAACATCTTTCAGCTTATGCTTAAGCTGCTTCTTAGTCATTAAGCCTATGTTTACTTCAGCTGTCTTTTCCTGTTTTAGTTTGTCAGAAGTTAATCCCTCTCTAACTTCTGATTTATCATTATCAGACTTTTCAGTTACAAACTTAACAGGTTTTAACTTTGGCTTTTGCTTAACAACAGGCTTAATTTCTACAGTTCCTTTATCATTCTTATCCTCTCCATAACCTAAGCCCTCTTTCCAATTTTCACTACTTAGCAAATTTTGAGTTGTTCTGCCAGAGTTAGTCCAATTCCTGATTATCTCTCTTTCCTTTTCTAACTCAGTTTTTAGAGATTCATTCATTTTTAGCACTTCATCTCTAACATAAAGAGCATCATCTCTATCCTTCTGAGTTTGATGAAACATAACTAACTCTTTTTCTAAGAAATCATTTCTTTTCTTAAAAGCAAGATTTTCAGAAGTTAATCTTTCACATGTTAAAGTTTGATCTCTATAACTGACAAACATGGTTTTAAGATATCTTCTCAACTCATTAATATCATCAGTATGAAAAGCATAAGTAGTCTGAGGTACCTTTGTTTCAGCAGCTTCAGAACTGCTCTCAGCACTTTCTTTATCAGCATTTGCCATCAATGCATAGTTCTCCTCACTTTCAGAGTCTGAGGTGTCTGTCCAGCTTTTCTGCTTTGTGACAAGAGCCTTGCCTTTGTCACCCTTTACCTTCTTGCAATCAGGAGATATGTGGCCTTTCTCACCACAGTTATAGCATTTGACATTGGTATAATCTCCTCTATCAGACTTTCCTCCTCTGCCTTCAGATCTTTTAAAATTCTTCTTATCAGAACTTATGCCTTTCCTGGAAAACTTCTTTCCCTTCCTGAACTTCCTGTATGCAATCTTTGTGATCCCTTTCACCATAAGAGCACACAGCTTCATCATCTCCTCATCAGCATCAGTCTCAGGCAAGCTTTCAGAATCTGAGTTATCATCACTTTCAGAACTTGATGACTTAGTATCAGACTTTGTGAAAAGAGCTTTACCCTTGTCTTTCCTTGAGGTAGCTACCTTGGGGGATTCTTCTTCAGCCTTAAGAGCAACTGTTCTTGACTTTCCTCATTTTCTCTTGCTTCTTTGTTCCATCTCAAGTTCATGAGTCTTGAGCATTCCATAAATTTCATCAAGAGTTGTTTCATCAAGATTGTAATTGTCTCTTATTGTTGTTGCCTTCAAATCCCAACATTCAGGAAGAGCTAACAGGAATTTAAGGTTTGAATCTTCAAGATCATACTCCTTATTAACCAGTGACAGATCATTCAAGAGTTTGATAAATCTATCATACAAATCAGTCAATGATTCATTAGCCTTTGAATCAAAGTGTTCATACTCTTGGGTGAGTATTGTCTTCCTGTTCTTTTTAATCGTACCAGTTCCCTGACACCTTGTTTTCAGAGCATCCCATATCTCTTTAGCAGTCTTGCAGTTAATTACCCTGTTTGACATTACATTATCAATGACACTATGCAGTAAGTGTCGTACCTTGACATCCTTAGCAATTGATGCGATATCTTTAGCAGTATAATCACTCTTTTCCTTTGGTACGGTTTTTGCTGCTTCACCTGCAACTGCAACAGCGAGCTTGGTTGGTTTGTGAGGCCCTTCCTTGTTCTATCAAGATATTCTGGATCTGTAGCTTCCAGAAACATGGTCATCCTCACCATCCATATGGCATATTCGGATGGTCTCAGTATGGGAACTCTAATGGTTTCATACCGACTTTGAATTTGTGTCTTTGGAGGTTCTTCAGTTTTGGTAGGCTTAGTTGGAGTTTCTGTGTCAGACATGATTGTGTTTGGATCTTTAACTGTATGTGTGTTAACAGATAAGCTCTGATACCACTTGTTAGGTCACACACACTGTAGAGGGGGTGAATACAGTGTATAATACAATCAAATCGAACTTTTAATATCTTAAGTAACAGAAAACAAACTTTATTGAAACAATAAACTCTGTTACAGTATGGAACTGTTACCTCTCAGTGATGAACAAATATCACGAGAGCTGCTAGGGTTACAATGAATAATCTTCTCGAATATGATAACACTTTTTGTGTAAACCCTATGTCTGTGTTTATATACTACACAGTTACAAGATAATTGCTAATTGATATAGAATATAATTCTGCTTCCTAAAATATATCAATCAGATATCTTTTCTTCCAAGTATTCCATTCTTCACGGAACTCCTTCTTCATGCATATCTCTTCTTATGTTTATCTCGA
The DNA here is from genome assembly GCF_009905375.1 of Apium graveolens. NCBI lineage: Eukaryota > Viridiplantae > Streptophyta > Magnoliopsida > Apiales > Apiaceae > Apium > Apium graveolens. Next base: position 91,301,944 of record NC_133652.1, read on the forward strand.
TCTTCTTTCCTTTAATCAGCTATTTTCCTTATCTAATCGTCCTTCAACACTTAAGTTATGATATCCAACTTCTGATGATTATCTCCTGATAATATAAGTACTGATATCCTTAAGTCCTGACTTCCAGTATAAGTACTGATTCCCAGTTAAGTATTGATTTGTCCTGTTAAATAAGATCTGAAAACTAAACATAAATCGTATTAGCCATGACATTATCAAATATATCTAACACAATATTTATTTTATATGTAATATTTGTGTTTAATTGCATTTTTTCTCAACTTAGCATAAAAGATCATATTCAATACATTTTTATTGTCTTAGTTTTTGTGTCACTTTTATAGATGTCCATTATGTAGATAGATTTCTTTTAGTTGGAAATTTTAATTAATTATTTTAATGCCTCTTTATAATCTACATCTTATGTGATTCTTTTTGTAATGTATTTTTTGTTTTAGTTTGTGGTTTATTGGGTAGTTTTTATTTTAATTTGATTTTCTAAAAACTCTCCCCTAAATTTAATCTAAAAGAGGACATCTTGGAGTCTTCTCACATTCCACAATCGACTTATTACTTTGTGATTATCAAAATTAAGGAGTGTTAGTAAGAATGTTGTGAAGACCGAAAAGAAATGGGTAAATAAAAATGATGCTGAAAATTCACCTCAAAGCAACCAGCCTAAGGTTATCAATCATACGGAGAATCCACCTTAGAGGCCAGATCAACCAGCCTGAATTGAAACTCATGCAATGGGAGAGGCCTGAATTGAGAATTCCTACTGAAAATATTGTCAATCCCGCAAAAGAAAGTTATGAGTCCTAGAAAGAATTTTGCTCAAGATGGGGTAGTCAAGGTGGAGCATTTAGTCAAAAGAAGACTAAGCGAAAGGTCAAAAACACTTTATTTGGAATTGATCACAGGCCATCCAGTAACAACAATGACTTAACAACTAGCAAGGAACAGATCCAGGAAAGAAGAAAATAAATGCATGATAAACTGAAGAACAATCCAGTGTGGAAGATTTAGATATTCACATTATTGGTATTTTGGTTGTTAAACGTTGGTATTCTGGTTTTCAAACCTTGTCGGTATTAGGGTTTTCAACTCTTGTCATAAGAACTTGTTGTTGATTGTAGGTATTTTGGTTATTAAACGCTTGTCGACATTTTGGTTGTCAAACACTTGTCGGCCTTTTAACCGTGATCAATATTTATGCAACCTTATTTTTGTCAAAATCTCTTCTTTGTTTATTACCTTTGTTAATTAATGCTTTAAGATAAAAAAAATGTTCAACATAGATAAAAGACACACATTCACCATTAATAAAGAACATGATACAAATATGTATTCTTGATTGCTACTTAACAACCATGAAGCCTAACAAATTCACCCTAAAACATAGATTCGAAAGAGGAACATTAATCCAATAAAATAACAAAAAGTAGCATCATGGTTGTTCTAACCCATACTTAACAATATTAAGCCTAAACAAAATAAACCAGCATAGCTTTAGAGATCAAACTCGTCACAGTCCTCAATGTCACCAACATTGTCATCATTCTTTGTGTACACATTTGTATTCATCATTAAAGAGACAAGATCAAACATTCCAACTACTCTAGTCTGCTCCTTCTTCTTCACTTTCGCCATCTCGGTTTCATGCCTTTCTATGTAACGATTTAGCTTCAACATCCACTTATCCTACATGTCAAATGCACGTTCTTGTATCTCTTTGACGATCTCGAAGGTACGAGCTTATGTAGGCTCTTCATCCATCCAAGCATGGTATCCGCATGTGTTCTTCCAACAAACCCTTAAGCGCTTCCCCGCATTTGGACCAAACCGATATGTCTTTATCACACTCATCTGGTCACAGTAACAAACAAGATCCATGTTTGCATCCATATCAGTATCCGAGCGAGCCATTTTATGTTGGGGAAGAGTTCAATTTATAGGCTAGTGATTCAATTTGAGATTGGTTGATAAATTGGGGACAAATTACTGCATAAATAGCGAATGTGACCATTACATATAATTTCTATCATCTTTGCCCCTGCCAATATTAATAGAGTTACACAAATTTGACGGAAAAGGCGGCACTTCGCAAATTTTTTGGAGTGTCAGTATTTCAAGTAACAATTTTTGAACTAGTTTACTAAGTCGCGTTTCGCAGCGGCCTTTTAAAATAATGTTCCGTTGAAACTAGAATGTATTAAATTAATTTTGGGTGAAAGAGAAGAAATGATATTAAAAAGAAAATTTAGGAAAATATTAAAATGGTAAGTTCATTTTAAAAAATAGAAGTTTCAAGATAATATGATGATGGTAATTTGATTTTAAAAAAATTAATGGAAGATGTTGTTAGAGTTTTTGAAGAATATTAATATATTTATGAATATATAAGATAATTGAATTTTTTAATACTTATTAACACAAAAAATTAAAAAATATAATGAGACGATTTGAGAGTCTAACACTAATGTTTTCTCCTCTGTATAAATATATATTGAGGCGAGTATTTTAAAGGGATTTTTTCATAAATATCCAAGGTGCAGAAAATATTTGTAAAAATACGGATCAATCTCATATGCAACCTCATATGCAACCGTTGCAATCTCATATGCAATCCGTGTCTGTATTTTTGTAAATATTTTATTAAAAAATGGTATTTTTGGTAAATTCCCTATTTTTAAATGGTCCGAGAGTGGGTGTACTTTACTCAAATATATAACATTGAACATGTAGATCAGTTTCTTTGTTTTCTTTTAAAATAAGGAGCAATGATGCTCTAACTAAAAATACAGAAAATATAATTAGTTGTGTTATCTTAAAATTAGAGAATAACTCTTTTTAGTATCTTATATTATTCTAACACTCCCGCTCACCAGGATCACGGATCACGGGTGTTCATTTTTGGAGCATAAATTTGTCAATCATGTGTCTCATAAATTGTGAGAAATATTTGGGACGGTGATAAATACTCTTTACAAGATTTTATATTATTTTAACATAATTAACTCCACTACTCAACTAAGTATTGTCTGTTGGTCCGTCATTAGCACAACAATTTGGTGGATTTGTAAATACAGTTTGAAAAGTTCATCGGTTGTCTGGCGAAGAAAAACTTAATTGACATTGGGGCGCTTTCATCTATTCTCAGAGTCACGGTCACAGATTAATTCTCAACAAAAATTTATTCCTTCCTGTAAATCCAAGTAGTAGGTAGCCGTATTATTTACTTTTTATGAAATTGCGACCCAACAGAAAGTACAACTCATTAATATGCACATTATACCCATGTCAAATTTCATTTACGGACTAATAAACGAACATCAGATCTTCGTTTGAATATTTTTAAAAGAAATCCGAGCTAAAATTTCTTATGTAACGTTTTGGGAACGAGCAAAAATATTGAGGTGTACTCGTCCGTCCCCTATTCTGGTTTACTTTCCCCGTTTCAACCAATTTTTAAGAAAAAATGTAAAATAATAAAGAAAAATAAGGAAAATGAGTAAAATTACTGTAATAATTAATATTTAATTTATAAAATGAGTATAATAGAAAAAAGTAGAGAATATAATTAAGTTTTATATTATAAATTTTTTCTAGATTAGATAGTGTAAAGAATTGACGGGATAGATGGAGTAATTCTTTTATGACTCGGCAAAAAAGATGATATTGAAGGACAATTTCAGAAATTAACGTTATTTTTTTATCTGCGATCTATTTTTTTATAATAGATCTTTATAATATATATCAGGAAATTTTATTAAGCAAAAATAAATGTTACTATTTTTATAATTATTTATAATATATTCTTTTTTATTTTTCTCTTGCATTAATATTTAGTAGTAATAATCAAATAACTAATGGTTGTAATTATATATAAATTATATTTATAAAACATATTTTTAATTAATATATTCAAATAGTAGAAAGTTGGTTTAAAATCTATATATAGTAACTTATAATAATTGGGTATAATTTATAATTTGGTTAAGCTCTCTTCTTGAAACCGTTAAATAATATTAATCAAATGATGAAATCGTTAAATTTAATACAAAAATAGTATACTATCCAAAGTCTATGGTTCGAATGTCAATAATTATATATTAAATTTAATATATTATTGTTTTTAGATATAAATAAAGATACAAGATTCCAAATCTTACCAGCCACATATTATTTTACTAATATTTGATTTTAATCGGAAATCATATATATATACAGAATAAAAATAGTTTCCGTCAAAAAAAAGAGAATAAAATAGAATTATATAATGTGTAATATTTATTTACTTAAATTAGAATTTCATTAAAATTATTGTAATCAAATAAAAAATAAAAATATTAATGGAATTAGGTGTGTTTCACGGTTGTAAGCTGGTACACGTGAAAGGGTCTCAGTCATTTTTAACAAATAAAAAAAACAATTAAAAAAAAACAATAAAAACCAGAAGAGTCACGTTTCTTGGCAATGTCAAGAATGTAACGTATCCAAAATGTAGCTTAAAACTCTAATAAATTTATATATTATACCCAATAATAACATGCAAATGCCCAAGATCCCTACCTACTTACATACATAAATTTATATATTTATACAACGTCAGATTGATTGAAGTTCTCACGGGCAAAATAAAATGAAGGAGCAAGAGCAAGCTAGGTTACTGTTTGGTCTCTCACTTTCTAAGAGACCCAAATGGCAACAATTTCTCATTTGTTCTTCTGGCTTTTTCTTTGGTTACCTTGTTAATGGTGTTTGTGAGGTATTATTTTAAACCCCACTTTTTTAATTTCAAGAATATTGCATGTTTTTAGAGTTCTTGGTTTTTTTTATTTTGCGGGCTTCTTCTGTTTAGCCAAACAGACCTTTATTTTGTGTGCTGTTGTTATGATCATGACCAGAACAATTTATTTTTCTAATACTTAAAAATTGGAACTTTATATGTTATATTTGCTGCGACCTTGTGAAGCACTACTTAGATTATCTTCTTTCTTTAGGAAAAAATATATCGTTCTTTCTCAGTTATTCACTTATGCTTGTAATGTGCTCTTGCTAATTAATCTTTATGAAATTTGTCTGTAGTATAAATTGGGATTTCTACTTGCTTTTCTTTCATTTTAGTTTTTTTGTTAATTTCAGGAATATGTTTATAATCGCCTTCAATTCAGGTTAGTTTTGCATTATATAGTAACAAGAAGGGTGAAATGCACCTTATAAGTTTAGTAGTTAGATAATTTATTTTTACTGTATTTCAGCATTTAGATAAGAACTGATTAATGTTAGACTGAAGCTCTGTTTGTATAAAATGTTACCATTCTAAATTGGCCGGAAAATTGTGGAATGCTGCAGTTATGGATGGTATTTCACATTTGTTCAAGGGTGGGTTTATCTTGCCCTTATTTACATGCAAGGCTTTACTAGTAAGCAAATGGTGAATCCGTGGAAGACTTACGTAAAGCTTTCTGTTGTACTAATGAGTTCTCATGGTCTTACCAAAGGGTCATTGGCTTTTCTTAACTACCCTGCCCAACTCATGTTCAAATCCACCAAGGTAAATGATGCTTAAATCTACTCCTAAGTCTTACCTTGGATATTTGCTCACATAATCATCGCCCTCCATGCCAATTAAGTGTTATATTATTCATTTCTCAACAGCATAGCTAGTCAGCTTTGTTATTTCTTTCCACTTCAATACGTTAAGTTAAAAAAAACACTGTTATGCCTATATAGATGGAGCAAAAATGTTATGATGAAAACCATAGAGTACGTGACTGCAAAATAGAACTAACAGATATTATGTATCTGTTATTCCAAATTCATCAAGCTTTGTATTCTGTTTTTCTTTCTTCAAGGCAAGCGGGGTTTTTAAGAGGACCCCTATCTTTATTTTACCAAAACGTGTTACTGAGACTTTAACTACCAACCGCCCACTGGAGGGAGCGGGTAATACCACTGGAGCACTACCCCATTGGTCTTAGGAATTCGTCAGTCTGAAGTTTTGGTTGTAATTTTGATATTTCAGGTTTTACCTGTGATGATAATGGGAGCCTTTGTACCAGGGTTGAGACGGAAATACCCACTTCATGAATACATATCAGCGATACTTTTAGTAGTAGGACTGATTCTTTTCACTTTAGCCGATGCTCAGTCTACCCCAAATTTCAGCTTCATTGGTGTTATAATGGTGTGTGGTGCATTAGTTATGGATGCTTTTTTAGGAAATCTTCAAGAAGCCATTTTTACTATGAATTCTGAAACAACACAGGTGACTTGCATGTTTCTTACTCTTTGCTCGTTGTGTGGTTTAAATTTAATAGGCTGTCTAAATTAAAAACTTGTGTTCCACTTAATTTGGCACAGATGGAAATGCTCTTTTGCTCAACTGTTGTCGGGTTGCCTTTTCTCATTCCCCCAATGCTTTTAACCGGCGAACTGTTTAAGGCATGGACTTCCTGTTCTCAGGTAAGACTTATGTTCACTCTTTTTCCAGCTTATACAAGTTTAAGTCAGAATGAAATTGAGTTGATACAGATTTATACTGCAGCATCCTTATGTGTACGGAGTGTTGGTATTTGAGGCCATGGCTACGTTTATCGGCCAAGTGTCTGTTCTATCTCTCATTGCTATTTTCGGTGCTGCTACAACTGCTATGGTATATTTTCACGATTCTTCCCTTTAACTGTTAATAAAAATCTGTTAAGCTCATGATAAAAGAAGCCAAACAGAAAAGTAAGAAGAAAACTAGTCCCGCTCAAATTATGTTGACTAATACAGTTCAAAAAAATGTATATATTTCTGTCTTTCTCCGCTTCTCCACTGGCTCCACTGGGTTCGGGTTTTGTATTTTGAAATGTTCTTTTAATAGTTATGAATTATGATATAGTACTAGTTTACAAGATTCTGTTGTATTTGGGGCAGTAATTCAAGCAGAGTCAGGTTTTTGATTATTGATTTCGAGCTTGAGATCTATCGTGCATAGGAATCGTGTTTGAGTTTAATTTGTCTATAAAAACGATTTCAGTTCGAACCTGTTACGAGCTATCGAATGGAGTTCAAACTAGCTCGAGAATCAAATTATAGTCCTAGTTGAACTGTTTGGTATATGTTCATTTACTCGGTCGGTGCCTTCTCAGTGATTCTTGAAATAGTAAGCATTTACTTATTGTTCCTCCTTTAAACTACCCACAAGAAATCAAGTACTAGGTCTTCTAATTGAAGTTTGGCTTTGGGCTACAATGATAGATTCGCAGTCTATGGCATATCTAAGTAATTACTTCAATATCTATGTCAAGTGGTATATTTGTAGCATTTATATTCGGTATTAGATATTTTGGCATACAGATCAGATGCATTTCGTTACAAAATAATAACCTCTCTTCTTTTCTTGAACAGATAACAACAGCTAGAAAAGCAGTAACATTGCTGTTATCCTATATGATATTTACAAAGCCATTAACGGAACAACATGGAACTGGATTGATATTGATATCCATGGGCATCATACTGAAGTTGCTGCCTTTGCAGGACACTAGTCCAACCAAGCGTTCTACAAGATCATCTATGGCTGCTAAGGTTGAGAATTTTTCTTACAGTGATAAAAGCAGAAATGCAGTAGAAAATGATGAGGAAGAACGACGACCTTTAGTCTAACATTCTGAGTTGTACAACAATGAATCTTAAGGTGATTATGTTTGTCTTTGCTCTTTAGTGTAAATTTCTTTCTGAGTCAATAATGAAGTTATTATGTTAGCCATAATTATCTAATGATTTACTTACTAATTGTAGCTTTGGATTACTATTGGTGGAGTGGAGTACATGTGAAATTTTTATCATTAAAAAAATTAACAACTTATATGGTAGTCATTTCTTGAACTCTGTAGTCGTTTCTTGAACTCTGTTATTACAAAGTTGAAGTCTGATCACCAACGACAACGAGGTTCATGAGATTGTAAAAAGCAATTTATAACTTGAGACTGCCTAGCATCTACACAATGAGCATAGACGATAATTGATCCAGCGGCTTTTAGGTAAAATATTCAAAGAAGAAACCGATCCCTTTAATTTCATCTCTGTGAATCCATTGAGTAAGGTCTCACATAATTGAACTAGACAGGCTTCAGTATAATCTGAGCATACATATTTGGTTCAGTCTTAGAGATACATCAGTTCACTACACAAACTTAGCCTACGTTATGTTACTCTGTCAGGGTCTCTCAGTGCCGACCTTGTCCTACAAGTAAAGAGGCAGTTTGTAGATCTTGGTTCTTTGGAAGTTACCGATATTTAGTAGAAACAAGTTATTCCACTAGCGGGATACAAATAGGTGGTGTGAGTGTAAGGTCTGTTTCAGTAGAAACAAGTCGTAGTATTCTGTAATGTTTAGTTTAGAAACAAGTCATATTATGTTTGTGGTCCGAGTAAAACATAATGATGAGGGCATAAGCAATTGAGCTGATTTTTTTCTGGCTCAGAGGAGTGGATCATGACTTGCAATTAGCATCAAGAGGCAAACAAGTCGGTAAAAATAAACTCACTTGTGATTTGTGAATGCCATTATGCACTGTCAGTTCTATCCCTTTCTTTTCCCTTCACAAATGCCATTAGATGCTTTTAGTGGGATTAATAATCAATACGCGCACTAGTAAGTAGAAGTGTTCATCTTTTTTTATATATGTATTTTCAATTATATGTTTTAATTCTTATAGCTTTTCTTGTTGACTAATTTCTAACCATGTTTTTTGCCCATATTGTTGTAATGTAAGCCAGAAGATGTTGAGATATTATTTCCAAATAAATTAGAAAAATGTTCAAAACTAATTCAAAAACCAGTATTTTAGTATTTTACGAGGAAGTAGCATTTGATGCAATGATAATGCGTTTAACTGGTTAAGAAACAGGAATCTATTGTCATAGGTTCAAATCTTTAAATACAGTACCATTTTGTAGAGAGAATTTGAAAAATTAAAATATTGAAATATGTTTTCCCGTTAGGCCTCGTTTATTTTGTCAATTTTATATATACATAGGAACTTAAACTTCCCGATAATTAAGTTACAAATACAAATTCCAAAATAGTTAGAGTATTTGTGTTTGGTTTATTAGAGCACCTCCAATACTATAAAATCCTTAGATAAATAATCTAGTTGACATCTAGATGTCAAGTATGTAAAAGAAATTACATATTTAGATAATATGTAAAAGAAATTACGCTCCAACCATTTATCTTCTTAGCAAAAATTATAAACAATCATTTTTAGTTGGCTATATTTGGCAAAAAAAACCTATAACTTTACATAATCATAATAAAGATAATATCTCCTTAGCTAAAATTTCACAAAATGGTGATAACTAATAATTATAGTCAACCATTTTACATTTTATCATTCGAGATACTCTTAGAATGTAACTACAAGTTACATAGGAGTAGTTAATTTTGGTAAATAGTTAATGTTTTTATACTTAAATACCGACTCCCTCTTTGGCAAAAAAAAAGCTACTCTCTTAATTCCAAATTAGTTGTCCCCTTTGACTTTTACGCGTATTTTAAGGTGTCTTGACCGTATACCTTCTTTAATTATTTTTAATTTTTTTTTTATTTGAATAAAAATTTAAATATTAAAATTTTATTTACAAAAATAAAATTTTAAAAAATAATTAACGGAGATAGGTATATTAAATTACGTGCAAAAGTTAAATGGGACAAATAAATTGAGACAGAAAGTATTTAAATTGTGATAACCACAATGAACCTTGATGACTCACTTTTCATATTTTGTGATTAATAAAGAAATTTTGGAACTTGGACTTCCATTACCCGACTTTAAATATAAGTATAACAAACCAAATATGATAACTTATTTCAAATTCAAAAAAATTCATGTTATATCGAAACAAACCAAAATAAATGAGGCCTTACTTTTCTAATATCTTACCAGCAACAACAACAGTGTAATATAAAATGTAGAAAAAGATTGGAAAATGTATTATTTAATAAAGATTTACTTCAAATTAATTTTCAAATACTCGTGGGCGTGGTATGGGTATACTTGGTAGTAGTAATACAGGATCCGGCAATTATATCATATATCATGCCACATTATTTTTAATGAAAATACTTGGGACTAAATTTGGGCCAAGTAGCAGTGCTCTTTGAAAGAACATAAAGCAAGAAATAAATATCTAGAAATGTAATTTTATGACTTGTTAATGAATGCAACTCTGTCGTCAAAGAGGAGATTGAAAATTTTGACCCAGAAAATATGCTTTCGAATTAAATAATTATTACAATCAAATTTCAACATACCTTCAGGAAAATATCTAAATGCAGCACGAGAAAAACAATTTAGGTAGGGTGTAAATTGATTTTTATATTATTCAAAATATTTTTTTTAGTTTTTTGGAGGCAGCCGGATGTGATGGAATAGCCCACAACTTGTGACCTATTTCTTAGCACGCTAATTACAACTCCATACCATATATATGGATGATATTTTGGTATATCTCGGAATACATGTTTTTTCAGTGCATTTCACTTCTTTTCAACGTGGCCTTACCCCCAAAAATCATGATATTTTTTGAGAAATTATCAAAATACAATTTTTTTTAATATTTTATCTGTAATTTTAATATATTTTAAAAAAATATTTATAAAAATACGATTTACGATCAAAATAAAACAGATATGCAACTTCTTTCGTGTCAAACTATGAGGATCAGAAAACATTTAAACCCTTTCTGGAGAAAAAAAATTTAACAACTACCACATGCTGTATTAGCATGAAGATGTTTAAAAAATCTGAAACTCGAAATCTAATCCGATCCGATCCGGAAAAAAGTCCGAAAAGCCCGATCCGGAAAAAAGCCCGGCCCGGTTCGACCCAACCCCCGGCCTTAAATGGGCCTTTTTTTTTCTCGAAATCCGGCCTGGCCCCGGATAAAAGTACGGATTTCAAAAAGCCCGAATCGAAAAAAACCCGGATAAAAGTCCAGTTCGGCCCGATAAAAAACTCCGATTAAAAAACCAATTTTTATAAAAAAATTGACAATATACAATACTTTTTATAATTTTTAAAATATTATAATATAATATTAGAAGCCATTAATGTATATATGATAATTTATATATTATATCAAAAAATAATTATTTATTTCGGTGTCTAAACTCCTCTATCTGATATATTAAAATATTATTATCTCTAGTATTTAAACTACTCATAATACGAGTTATAAAATAATAAAATATTTTTTTAATATATAAATAAAAGCCCGGCTCTGGGCCGACCCGCGGGCCTAAAATGGTTCTTATATTTTTTAAAAAACTCGATCCGGCCTGATTTTTAAAAATATCCGATCCAATCCGTTTTTAAAAAAAATCGGATTTTTGCCCAATGAATTTAACTTGCATCTCTACATTAGCACTTCTCATTTCTAGCTTGATAAGTTGTAGCAGTGAGGTCCCCGTTGATAAAATTATCGTTCCTCAACTACTCCTTCAAAGTAAATCTCAATTTTCAACCTCTTAATCAAAATTTCCCACCTGAATTGTACAAAATATCAGATGCAAATGCTACTATGTATCAGTTGTCAAACTCAACAAATGGCTTGGTAATAATATTTTATACAAACACACAAGACAAAATCTGTTACAAACTTAAAAACTGACAAAAGTAAATCTATCCACACAACACAAGTCGTTTTTGGCAGTTTGATCAAAATGGATGCTGACTAACGTGACCCCTTGTAAAGAAACTGTTAACAAACACACATTCTTCTTGCAACTTCAGGCTTTAAAATAAACCCACAATGTCTCCTCCTATAAATACATCTCTCTCCACCCACTCATTCATACACCACTCATCTCTCTCATTTTCTCTCTCATTCTCACCCACAATTTCTTGTATTGAAATGAAGTTCCAAACTGGAGCTGACACAACAGCTTCATGGTATTCAATTTACATAGTCATTGTCACACTGGTCTTAGTGAGTTCCATCGACGGAGATTTGTTCAGAGAGGATCATGGTGGTGTTACTAATGCATCTGTTGGTGTTGATCAACTGATCCCTATAGGCAGAATTTGCGACGAAATTTATGTAGTAGGAGAAGGAGAAACGTTACATACTATAAGTGACAAATGCAAAGACCCTTTTATTGTCGAGCAGAATCCGCATATTCAAGATCCTGATGATGTTTTTCCAGGACTTGTTATCAAGATTACTCCAAGAATTTGAACCCTACCTGCAGGTCGAATCTATATATATATATATATAGTACGAGGCTAAGAGCGGTAAATTTCATGTTGTTAATTAGATGTAATTTATCCTGCAATCGTCAAGATATATGTATAGATGAAATTCTATACATGTATATGACGGATTGATTAGTTGTGTATCTATGTTTAAGATTATCGAGTAACTTTCTCAGTTCCTTATTCTCGATTATAACTTCCCTGTGTGTAATATTTTATTCCATTCACAAACAGATGAACATGTTTGAAACGTTACAGACTTACAGGCGTTTAACCTGCTTCTATCTTTTTTATAATCACAGATCATGATATACAAATTTTAAAACGATCGATGTTAGGGTACAAAACGTTTTTCATAACTGTTCCTAAAATTTAGTTAAAATTTTATTAGATGTATTTGTTAAAATTTAAAATAATGCTTATGTAAGTTGAACGTAATGTAAGGATTGGCTATATGCAAAATCTGTATTTGTACAATTTTGTTATAGTTTCGGAGAATTTCGACAAATTTAGTTAACATAAACAAATTAACTATAATTTTAACTAATAGTTTTGCATGATTAGAGTTCTCTGATTTGTGCTACATAAGATATTTCTGCTACGAGTTTCTTCCATTGTAGATTTTTTTCCACGAGCGTCACTCATTTTACAACTAGCGAAACACCGAATTATTTTCCCAAACATTTTCCACGTACTGCTAGTGTGCCATGTCAGTAATCCAACAACTTTCATAATAATAATATCATAAATTAAAAATGTTATATTTGGTAAAAATTGTGGAAAATATTTTGGACAGGCAATATTGTTCTTGTTGATCATTATTGAGGTTAAATCATATATTCTATGTATATCAAATCGATTTCGATCTAAAGTCCAAATTAAAATATAGTTTATAATTCCGGTTAAATTACTTGAACTATTTGTCATTTGATTTCAATTTGATTATCAACTTATCATACATATTAAATCAATTCTTTATTATTCTCCGAGTCTCCCTCTAATATTGAAGATTTTTGTATTATTTTTTACATCTGACATTTTTTTCTTAGTATTAAATTGGTCGTTAGGTTATTAAAGTTAATCATTTTCAGTTGAAAAGAGTGATTTAATTTATAATTATTTTTTCTTAAAATAAATTATATGCATTTAGTGAAGGAAAATATAACCTAAAAAATGTAATGTCTGATTTTTTTTTTTAACTTTATAACCTCTGATCCAAATTAACTAAAATTAGATCGAGTGATTTGATTTTGTTGGTATATCAATTTTCTGGTTAACCAAAATTGAATACGAAAAATACTATAGTTCCAGAATAAAATGGTATGGGTAATGTATCACTTCGGTTTATTTTAGTTTATTTTAATTGGTAAGATTGTTATGAATGTATGAGGATTCATTTTATAATTTATATAAAGATCAATCATAATATATCATATGACATTTTGAAACCATTTTAAAATCCAATTTTGAGGACCTAATTTGGAGAAAGAAAATATAACTTGGATCTATGAGCACACCGGGAGTGTGAAAATGCTTCTTGAAAATAAACAAGTGATATAAAGAGTACGGTTTAATAACGCAATTAATTAAAAGTTTATCCTCTATTTTCCCTATTCTTGAGATTGACGTTCGCCTATCCTTAAGGCTGTCAAAAAAATTCAAAAAATCCGATATTCGTCCGAAAAATTCGTATTTGTATCTGAAATAAAGCGGATGTTATCTGTATACGACACAAAGCGGAAATTATCCGTATTCGAATTCGACGATTGCGGATACGAATACGGATATAGGCATATTCGTATCTGATAATATCTGAATCCGAATAAATATATTTTATATCTAAATATTTAAATAATTTAAAAATATATTATATTAATTTTATAGTTTGTTTATGTGTGTGTCTATATATATATTAAATATTATGTTTATACAAATTTTATACACATATAGAAAAAAATTATTTGAGTCCAATAATTTAAAGATAACGATTATATTGAAAAGAAAAATAAAATTAATTTTTAAAAAATTAAAATATGATTCAATCACTTTATCTCTTATTTTAATTTTTAAAAAGGAATTTTTATTTTTTACTATATTTTTTCAATTTTTAATATAAAATAAAAAAATCTGTTTGAAAATTGGATTCGGATCCGGATATTATCCGTATCCGGATAATATCCACCTGATCCGGATTCGGTTATTATTCTTTAAATATTTTCGGATTCGGATTCGGATACGGATTTTCAAATTCAGATCCGGATCCGGATATAGGTAGATCTGTATCCAAATTATGTGTTTGACACCCCTACATAATTTTTTAAAACACGTAGTCATTATAAGGGTATAGATCGTATTTGTTAAAAAATGTGATATAATGATGGGCCGCGATTTTGGTAATTTTATGACTTCTTCAATTTAGGCTGGGACTCATCATCAGTGGTTGCATTTGTAAGGTCCCGTAAGAGGGTTATTTTAAGCTAGAAGGGGGGTTGAATAGATTAATTACCAATTTAAAAATTGTTGTGGCGTTTTAAAAATATTTTATCCCTTTTTAAAACTTTACCGAGTGGTTATGCAGTTTATATGTGCGGAAAATAAAGTGTAAGGAAAGAAAATATCACACGGTGATTTTATCCTGGTTCGCGATGGCGCAACCTCTAATAGATTCGCTCACCCCTACTCCAGTCCCCGAGCTCCTCTCCCGGACCCGGGATTTTCTCTTATAATAAACTCGCTCCTTTAGTAGGCGGAGAAGCCTTTACACCCTTTACAAGTATTTGTCTTGGTGCGTAACACAAGGGTCACCACCTCAAAATAAATGTAATACCTACACAACTTATCTTAAACAATAACTCCCCGCTATTTCTTCAAAGTTGTTGTAGAGCCTTTGTGTGGACTTGGCTTCCTTAGCTTTTGCCAGTCTTGGATCTTAGTGATCCGGTCATGGGTCTTTCCTCTTCTTCACGGTGCGAAGACTACTAACTCCCCGTTAGTACGTCTAGGACTTGGGTCTTAGAACGAGAATCACCTCACGTCACTTCACCTCACTACAAAACTAATAAGACAATCCACGAAACCAAACAAGTAGGAAAAGATTTGTTTTGAACTAGTATGTTACTGTACTATCCCACAAATAGTATAATATTCAAATAAGAATATTAAACAAAATAAGAATACTTGACTTAAGATAATAAATAGTAATCCAAGTATTTTTATGATTACTCCATTATAGATTAAATAGATAGGTGGAGTAATATAAAAAGTCTTTTTATATTAAGCACTTATGGCTTATGACTTCTTTAGTATTCTTCTTCTTTCGATTAATTATTTATAGATCGAAGAATACTTTAATTACAACCTCGGAGTTGTAATTTTACCTTTAAGTATATCAACTTAAGGTTTTAAGGTATACTTGTATATTGACGATTATAAGGTCAAAGTATACTCTCTTAACTTCAAGCACGTTTATAAGATTTATGAGTCTTAGCCAAGATCCAATTAAATAAGTGCAAGTAATTAGCTTAAGATTGTGCTTTCGAAGTTTGGACGAATAATTACGAGTATTTTATGGATATCGTAGTATAACCCCACGGAACACTGAAAGATGTTAGAAGGGGCTTATACGATATGACTCGTAATTGTTTATATACACGATATGTGTTAGCCAAAATCCAATTAAATAAGTGCAAGTAATTGGCTTAAGATTGTGCTTTCGAAGTTTGGACGAATAATTACGAGTATTTTATGGATATCGTAGTATAACCCCACGGAACACTGAAAGATGTTAGAAGGGGCTTATACGATATGACTCGTAATTATTTATATACACGATATGTGTTAGCCAAGATCCAATTAAATAGCGTAAATTAATTGGCTAACTCGTGGATTTGATTTGTCCTTAATTTTAACGGATGATTACGAAGTAGTTTATATGGAACAAGCTATAATCCCCCAGAACACTAAAGATGTTATAAGGTATTACACTTTTACTTCGTAATATTTTATATGTACGTTATTAGTTAGACAAGATCCAATTAAAGAGCGTTAAGTAATTGTCTAACTCGTACGATCCGTTTTAAGATTTGACAAATTACGAAGTGTTTATATGAGACAAGTAATAATCCCTCGGAGAGCACTAAAGATGCTAGAAAGGATTACACTTAAACTTCGTAATTATTTTATGAGCACGAATGAATGTTAGCCAAGATTCAATTAAAGTGCAAGAAATAATTGGCTAACTCGTACTTGTGTCAAATATAATCTCCCCTTGGAGATAAAGTACTTTTCTTTTTAGATCTTCTCGTTGGAATGATTTATGTGAAGATCAAGTACTTATTCGAATTCCGAGTTCAATCTAAGTTCTCCCCGAGAACTTCCTTTATAAGAGAGCTTGTATTATAGCTTAAGATGAAGTAGAGAAGTTAAGTACAAAGCTTAAATACAAAGAACTCAAATACGAAGCTAAAACTAACCACTTTTGGAAAACGGTCGGAAAAGTTCGCCGGAAAAATTCGCTGGAGGTTCGGCCGGATTTTGGCACTTTGGTCGAACTTGGGCAGCCCTTCGAGAGTCCGGGAAGTGGTAGTGGATGACCTCACTTGGTGGGATAAATCTTGGTTGGGTGAAGCTAAGCTTGGGTTTGAAAAACCTTGTATATATGTAAGTATATAGAAGAGGGAGAAGGTTTTTGAGAAGAAGTGTGTGTATAGAATTTGAAAGAGATGAAGAGAAGCACTTCTTGAAAAAATCCCAGCAACTTTGTGGCTCTTTAGCTTTTTGAAAATGGGTAGGGGTGGGGGTTTAATTATAGGAGGAGTTGGGTGGATTGAATGGTTGAGATTTGAGAAGGAATGAATGGTGGATGGAGTGTATCACATGGATTGATGACATGGCAAGTAGGTTGTTTTTCTTTGTAAGTGGGAAGGAAGAACAAGCTAGTATCCATTCAAATCTCAGCTGATATATATATATATATATATATATATTAAATATATATTTTCCTTTTCTTTTAATCATTCTTTAATTACTTTAATTAAGGATTAAGCACCATTAATTATGATCACCCCAAAAACTCTTAAATAAATATCATAAAAAATATGATAATTACCTAAATATTATCAAATGATGTCCTGCAAGTTTTGATCAACTTTAGTCAATGGTAACTAGGTCAAATGTGGTTAACTGTGGGACCAACTGCCTCGATTTTTTGCTCGGACAAAAATACTCTGAATCCTACGAAATTTTTACCATACTTAGAAAATACCATTTAAATGATCCATAACAAATTTCAAGTCATTCTAGCATGTGGAAGTATTTTATTTAAAAATGAAACTGTTCTGTCAGCCTTTCTTCTGAATAAAAATATCGTTGATCTTGAAATAAAGGAGATGGATCTTTTGACCAAAGTTTTGACTTGTATAAATACTTAAAATATATTTCCTAATATATAAAATATATTTGGATGATAGGAATTGTGTTTGAGTATTTTTGAACAATTTTCTCCAAGAAATGCTGATTTTACGAAACGAGAGAAAATTACTTTACGAACACACAAAATGGGTGTAAAAATGGATATTAATACTTCAACCATGAATATTAATAAACTTTGAGTAAAAACTCTTTTGAAGGATGTAAAAAATATTTAGGAGCGAAGAGTAAAACATTTTTGATATAGCACGAGATTTCTAAAGAGTATTTTTGTAATATTCCTTATACGAGCTTGTTGCCATATTCATGTTGCAACACAGATCTAAGAAATATCATATCTTGATGTTTCTTCTTTGATCATATTGCCTTAGAGATATATTCCATAAGGATATAGTTTTGATATTTGGCAAGAATGGAATATCTATTTTATCTGATTAAAAAACATGATTTTGCTAGTTTGACTTTTTGACTTTGATTTGGATCAATTAAATTCATGTCCTAATGGAGAGGATCTACGTGTTCTTAATTTTATGTTTAATCGTACAAATACCAAAATAAATAATTTATCGAAGATATCCTTTCAATCTTCCCCTTTTTGGTATTTGCCAAACAAACATAAAATTAATAGTGTGTGCTTCCCCTTGGTGTATGCATGAATTTTTGAAAAATATTTTGCACATAAAGCATTTATGTACTTAGAGATTAAATCTCTTTCTTGAGATCCTGCAAAATACTTTGTTAGATGTATCATATAATAATAGAAGCACAGATAGATCCTTGTATTAAAAAGATAGCAATTTTCTAAAAATTGGAAATTAGGGGTCCAAATCTCTTATACTTGTTCAAATTGATCATAATTTCTCTTACCCTTTTGTTTGGTATATGCCAAAAAGAGTGTATATTTATGAGGAAGAGTTGTATCTAAAAGTATTGACTAGGTAAGCATGGTAATTTGATCATAGATCTAGTCAAGTACATGTATTTTGATCATGTAGGAATTAGATGCATGATATTGTTGATCTATTTTTACATGTATTGAAAGAAAAAAGTTAATGTAATACTGTTGAGATATAGACAGTTTAGCATATTAGAAATAGAAGAAATATTTTAAGCATGCATGGTTTGATTTAAAAAATAAGGTGTATTGTTTAATAGCCAATATCTATTAGTAGTTGATCCCTTTTCAATTTGATTACCAAATATTGTAGTCAAAACAGTTTTTATAAGAATAATTTCGTGATCGTGTGATTTAGCCGCCTGTTTGAACTTATATTTAAAGATCAGTTAATTAAGATTTAGCAAGTTCATTTCATTTTGACAGATTGCAAGTAGCTTTAGACAACTTGTACTGAGCCAATTTCAGTCTGGAGTATATCTTGATACATAAGAACAAGGTCTTAGTGTTTTATAATCTAGACTACATAATTCTGCAATCACAAATTACAAGAACTGTCACTAATACAATCTAGTCTTTTGGTACAAAATCTAATACTAATACAATCTTTGTCTATTTTTAGGTATAAGTAACAGTTTATACAGTTTGAGATCTAATACAGATTAGTTGATGACATTACATTTAACAAGGTCTAATACAAACTACAATTATGTCTTGAATGGATCCAATTTAACAACAGTAGCTAAGCACATATTTTACACAGCTGACCAACTAATACAATCTAGTATGACTGATTGACTATCCAGAGACTATACTTAACACTTCAGGCTAATAATGAAATTGAGAACAAGGTGCACATACCTTTAACATGGTAACTGGGATGGTTTGTGCATTGAGTAGTGTGAATAGTATAGATAAAATATATAAAGGATAATGTTCTTCTCATCTTTTATATCTTTAACATGAGCTTTCCTGGAATGCATTGTTATGGACTTTGTCAAATTCTATATATTGGTAGATTCTCAGAGATGTATATTTCCTGCAAATTAGTTTGACATAGAAAGCAATTGCTAACAATTTACATAACTGTTAGTTGTATCAGAATAAAGTACTGGGGGATCTGCAAGAACAGAACTGTGCTTTTTAATTACTGTGGTTTATTGTTTGAATGCAAGTGATTATATATCAGATCTTAAATCCTGCACGAGAAACAGATTTCACAAACTTATATTTTTATGCCAGAAAATATAGAAATGTTTAAAATCAGATTTGACTTTGATCCTGCATAGAATGGTTAGTGAGTTTAAGAGGAAACTTGTAGTATAATAATGATAGAGTATGCAACACCAGAAGTAACAGAATGCAGAGTATATTACATAGAACAAAAGTGTTCATATCAATCAGTGTGGTTCACAGATTAAATAGAACAAAGTTCTGCACCTGTGTTAAGAGATTACAAAGCCTAAGGAATGCATACACTCCATCAAATCCAAACAAAGTTAAACAATTCAATATTACAAACAACAACCAACACAAAGTTTGATAAGTTACAAATACATCATATAATAGCAAAATAGGTACATAACAGCAAGTACCAGCACAACATCACAGAGCAGACTTCATCACATAGCAGAATCAGGTAAGTTAACCAATCACATTTCCAGCAGCATCACAGAGATGAACCAAATCAGGAAAATTATAAATCAGTTGACCTTTAGCACCCACATTAACCTCTTCTAACTCATGAATCATAGCAGTGTTATCATGCATAGGGACTTGAAAGGAAGAGACAATGTCATGATCATTCATGCAAGGAGTTCCTAGAGTAGATGCAGTCAAATGCTCTAAATATGCAATCCTATATTTGCAAGAGGCAGTGAAACTCTCTAGTGCTCCTACTTTTTCTTTAATCTCATTATTTTCTTCCTTAACCCTCTTAAGTTCAAGTTTTAGTTCATGAAACTTGGTTTTGACAGACTCAAACTTAGACAGAAACACATCTTCCTCTCTAATGAATTGAGGAATAACTGTGGGAGTTGCCTCTTGAGGCTCACAGTGCATCAGGGGCACTTGTGGCCTAATATGTTCATTAGTGATTTGAGAATCAGCAAGATTAGAAAATGCTTCAGGCATGTTAATGTTGCAAAGTGCAAAGAAAGATGAGATTAGCATACCATAAGGCATATAATCTACAAGATGTGCACAGATCATGTTTAGAAGAATAACATAAGATATACTGAAATTGATTTTGTTTGTGCATAAAAGATACATGATTTTCATATCAAAGAAATCAAAGTACTTACTTTGATTTGGTTTTGGCATAATATTTGCCCTAATGATTAGAGAAATATGCTGAAAAGTGCCAGTGAAGTGTTTGAAATGAATACCACAGTTAACATCACATTAACCATCAGGAATGTCAGATTTACAAAAAGTGCCAAGCATTAGTTCAAATTCAGATTTGTTAAAAATAAAGAGAGAGAAGATATCCTCACAAGGCAACTCACACAAATGCAAAGGTAAATGTAGTGCCCTATTAATGCTTTTGTTATCAACACAAATGACCTTTTTGTTGACTGATGTAGTGAAATGCAGTATGCCATCTACCCCTTTTAAGATATTCATGTTACAATAGAACTCTCCCATGAGGTGTGTGCACTAGTGCTTACCTAAGTTATACATGAGACCATCCCACCTAGCCCTTCTAATTATGAACTCTACTTTACCCTTCACATCAACACAAGTGCCAGGTTGGACATTTTTGACAAGTTCAAGAAACTTTTTGGAGTTTGAAGGGTTTGACAGTTTTGGTGAAGGGGGTTTTGGTGTGTTCATAGAGGTGTTTGTAAGTCATATGTCATAGCCTATTTGTATATTCGAGGATTCAACTCAACTCAAATAAGAATGTAATAAGTAAATAGTGGATCGACCGTCAGAGAGATCTCGCAAAGTAATATCTGTCAAAGGATTCAGAAACAAGGTTCATCTACAGACTTGAGGAGTTAATTCACTGGAAGAAGTTCAAGAAGTTGATCATGCCTCAGTGATATAAATCAAGATCGTGGATTTAATCAAGTGACAGAGATCTCGTCAGGGTATCAATAAATTACAAGGATTTAATCTGAAGAAAATCAAAGTGTCAGAGTCAAGACATGAAGAAACGTCACGGAAGTTAGTCACTCATGAACCAGACAGTACATCGAGTGTCAACGTTGAAGTGGTGGAATTGATTCATAATTTTCAGTGATTTTCAGAAGATTTGCAGAAGAATGGTTGCTGCTCAAGACTAGAATTAATTCTCTATTAATTAATTAAGTCATCTAATTTAATTAAGAAAATAAATTATATCTGCAAAGAATAATTTATTTATTAATTGAATTAATTGATTAATTAATTCTGAATTAATTCTAGGAATTTTAGGAATTTTCAGAAGTTTAATTGGATTAAATTCAAGCATTAAATCAGCAAGACAATTGAAAATGAACTAGCATGACAATCAGGATTGTCATACCGATTGTCATGCTAGGCCATTGTCAATTGTCTCACCGAAAGTTACTCTAGGAGGATGATTGTCTTGCTAGTTCATTCTGATTGTCATGCTAGTTCATTCAGATTGTCTTGCTAGTTCATTCAGATTGTCTTGCTAGTTCATTCAATTGTCTCACCGAAAGTCTTGCCAGCTATAGGATTGTCATGCCAAGTCAATTCTATTCGTTTGCTGATTTAAAAAGAAGCAGAGTAGCAGCAACTTAATTTTAATTAAAACAGAAGAACACAGAAGTCAAGAAACAAGGCAGAAAAGAAAATCAAGAAGCAATATTTCATCTTTTCATCTGCATACTTCAAGATTAAATTTCTAGATTGTAAAGTTAAATCCAATCCACTAGAAATCTTTATCTTGCTCTTGTGTATCAATCTAGCGGATCAAAATCCCTAGAACTTAATCTCAAATTGCGTTTAGCATTTGAATCTTTTTTATTACAAAAATAGAAAAAGTTCATGTCGAATTTATTCTAGATTTGTGATATTTAATTTGAGATTAATTCCTTGTAATCGATACAGTTGTTGTAACACCTTTCAAGTTTAATAATATTTTTATTTAACTTGAATTTTGTTTCACATTTTTTTTATTCCACATTTAATTCGATTATTTGGTACTGTTTGTATTCAACCCCCCCTTCTACAAACACATTGGGACCTAACAATTGGTATCAGAGCCTTCTGATTAACGAACAAATCAAGATCCTAGACTTTTGTGATTTTTCAACTCTTTGAATTTTTATTCATTCAAAAATTCATAATGACTTCACATAAAGTTGGAACCGTTAAAATTCCACAATTTGATAAAGAGAATTATATCATGTGGAAGAAGAAGATGCTATTATTCTTACAAGTTGCAAATCCCAAATATTCAAACTTGTTAAAGAAGGGTATAAAAACTCCGATGGTTATTGAACCGGAGGTAATAATAGATGGTGTGGTGACTACTGAAGCTAGAACCTATCCAAAAGAGCCTGAAGATTTTACTCCTGCTGAGAAGGAAGAAGCCTCCTTGGATGCCAGCCTTCAATTAATATTAATTGATTCCCTTGATCCCTTGATGAACAGACATGTGATGAACTGTAAAAATTCCAAACACATGTGGGAAACTATTTAGGTGATTAATGAAGGCACAGAGGAAGTTAGGGAGAACAAGTTGGAAATCCTAACCTCTGAATATGAACATTTCAAATCAAATCCAGGAGAAGGAATTACTGAAGTGTTTGAGAGGTACAATGCGTTGATCAACAACCTGAACATCAATGGAAAGTATTATTCAATCAGGGAGGTCAACAAAAAGTTCCTTTTAACACTGCCAGCTCATCTTGAACATAGAATCACTGCCATTAGAGAAGCTAGAGATCTGAGTGAGATTTCTTTGGACAGGCTCTATGGAGTGTTAAAAACCTATGAGTTGGAGCAGATTCAACAGAAGGAAGTCTACGGGAAGGATAGAATGGTCAGCACATCTACTGCACTTGTAGCTGAAGGTCAACAACAACAACAATCTCAACAGTTAGAAAGAATGGTACAGTTTTCCAAGGGTGAGGAAAATGAGTTAGTAGCAGAATATGATCCTCCTACTACAAATCAATCAAGTGATGATTTCTATTCCTTGGAAGAGCTGGAGCAATTGGAAGATGAATCAATGGCCCAAATTGTCAAGAGATTCTCCCATGTCAGATTCAGGAGGAATCCCAAGCTTAAGTACAAGTCCAACTACAACAAATTCCAGAAAGGTGGATCTTCATCCTCTAACACCAGCAGTGGTGGATACAAAACAGGGATGGTTGATCGGAGCACCATTAGATGCTATAACTGCAATGAGTTGGGACACTTTGCCACAGAATGTAGGAAGCCAAAGCAAGTAAGAAAGAACTCTGAAAGGGCTTATCTGGCAAAGGGAAGAAGCTGGGATGATACTGACAGTGAAGATGAAGATGAAGGAAATCTTGCTCTTATGGCTATTGATGGAAAAGCTTCATCGTCAAGAATAGAGGTAAAACTTTCTGATGCTGAAATGGTTTATCATCTAAGAGGTAACTTAGATTGTGCACGTCGTGATAATGAACTGTTAAGTTTACAGATCACAGACCTTGAGAAAGAGGTCAATGAATTAAGACTTGTGCACATTAATCAAGACAAATTAAAAGAACAGGTATCTTTTCTAGAGAATAGAGTTGACTGTTATAGAAAACTCGAAACTATTCTCAAAGACAAGATCACCGGTCTTGAGACTAAGGTTAGAGCCTACTTCAATTCTTGTTCGAAGGCTAAAGAGTTCTACAGTAAGCAAGCTGTTAATCAAACATCTGGAATAGGTTATGATTACAATGCTGCTATTGGAGAATTAGGCATAAACTCCCCTCCTCATGTATGTGCTAAAGGGAGGGAAGTACCACATGTGCTTAAGGGTGTTGATGAACCCCTCTATAAAGCATCAATTGCTGAACCATTTGATGCGACCTCTTCTGTTATTCAAGAAGAAATACGTGCTGAAGATCTTGCTAATGAGAAGGTTGTTTCCAAGTCAAGTGTGTCGAAAGTTCCAATCAAAGTTGTGAAAGCAACTGAGACTAACTCAGACACACATGAGTTGGATAACAAAAATGCCATGTCTACCATGCATAAATTGCCTGCTGTTAATCACTCTCATAAAGCATGTGGTGTTTCTAATTGTATGTCTTGTGCTTTTAATATGATGTATGCTTATTTTAATGGTAAGCATGTGTCTAATGATAAGACTACTCCTCGTCAGCATGTGAATAACAAGAAGCATGATAGGTCTAAGACTGCCAGTCCTTCTAAGGCTAGAAAGGAGACATTTGTGCCTAAGCTTAAACAGAAATTTGTTAAGGCTGTTTACAAGGTCAAATGTTCAGTCATTGAGAAAGTTGAGATAATTAAGATTAAAAATGTTGTTTTGCCTGACAAAGGACAGTTCTACAAGTATGCCGGGCCCAACCAAGTTTGGGTTCCGAAGAAGGGTTAATCCATTTGTGTTGCAGGGCATTAAACAGGTACAACCGGTAGTGTGGATTCTTGACCGGAGATAGAGCCCTGCTATCAAATATGGATTGAGAAAGCTGGCCCCCTGGTTACCTTTGGAGATAACAGCAAAGGTTTATCTGAGGGATATGGCTGTTTGCAAGCTGGGAATGTTATCATTGATAATTTTGTATATTGTGCTAGGTTATTATCAGGAAGCAGTATCTAACATATAGCACCAGTGACGAGACTTGAGAATATTACGACATATCAGACACCTGCTGCACATTACACTTGGAATTGTACTCTAGTAAGATGTGTACAAGTGTACTCCTGTTTGGTGAGTCAACAGAGGAAGTCAGTGCACCACAGTTCATGGACTTTGCAGCTGCAGATCTATTGGACTATGCAATTTCTTCTTCACAATCTCACTTCAGGTTGGTATGAACTAGTATACTGCTCAAGCAATCGTCAAGGACATGGTATGGCACTCTAACAGAAGTTATAATTTTATATGAATAAGTAGAGTCGTCATATTAATAACTATCTTATCACTAAGCACAATCATATTGTTTTATATGTGCAGTGGTATATTGCTTATGCAACATAACAATTAGTATCTAAAGTACTTGACAAGTATCGTTCAATGATATCTTGTTAACATTATGTTGCAGATATTTGTAAGCTTTTGACATGAATGAGAATTACTTAGACTTTACCCTAAGTGATCAATGTTTTATCAAAAACTCATTCATATTGAAAAACAAAATCAAACTTCTTTCTACATTAGTGATTTCTTATTTCATGTAAAATCTTTTGAAATCACTATTGTAAATCATTTTCTCTCTATTACCATATGTTCTGTGTTACAGGTTCAGTCTCCAATGACTTTCTTTCATTGACAGTCATGAGGTTGAAAACCCACAACGTCTATCCCAGACTGTAAAGACAAACACAAAAATAGAACCAACCAACACTCTTTTATCACTAAAAGTAGTATGAATGAGCGTGAGGGAGATAGTGCCTAGTGCACCACATAAGGAAGGTTCTGTAGTCAACCCAGTAGCTCTGTCTCCTACATAGATGAGTAGTATTTAAACCGAGACAACTGCTAGCCCCCATACATCTTCTCAAAAAGATGTAATGGCTGAAAAGGCACAAAAACAGTTACTAGATTCATTCTCTCAACAGGGTGAGTCTATTGAATTTTGCCTGTCGGCCAAGGTATCCGATGTAGTGTCACCACTTCAAACATAATCAATTCTTGATGCACAAGGAGAGGTTACACACACAAAGGATGAGTTGACAGAAACAAGAGTTTCGACCATTTTAAGGTCAGATTCGATTGTTCAAGGTTCGTTAGTGGACCAATTGCCTTTACAGGTATTAGGAGAGGATACTGATCCAAAAGCCATATGTCAGTGGTCAGTGTCTACCTCCCCAGGCTTAAATCCCCTGGATGCATCTGCGGATAGTGGATCTGACATAGGTGCAGATCGGCAACTTGTTGACAATGATTCAGATATTACCTGATAAGTCACAAGGAAATGTCTTCACAGACATTAGAAGGGAACTTTGATCTTTATGCTAAATTCGTTGGATCATTGTTTACCTTCCCAGAATTCAAATCTGGAACCCTAAAAGGGAAACTAGCAACTTGTAGATTATGACTCAGATTTATCTGACGAGTTTAACAAGGATGGGGATTTGTGAACTCCCATTGCACCACCTGTGACCTCCTTAAGGATGGCTAAGGTGATTTTCCTTGCAGGTACAGCTGGATTATGGAGCTATGAGAGAAGAGTGATACACTTGTGAGAATGAGTGTAAACACGAGTGGAGAGAAGAGTGAAACACATGTGAGGTACACTAAAACAGAATCACACACTCACAGTGAGGTAGAAAAAGAAACTACTTGTTATTTCTTTTCCAACCAAGTGAAATATGAGAACTCCTTCAGACGACGGCATACATTCCTTCTTTAAGGGGGAGATAGAAGCTTAAGTAATAGTTTGGAGGATTCCTCAACTAAGGGGGAGAAATAGCAGGGAGGAAGAAAAAGATCCTACATGTACACTACACCACACCATTGTTGTTTATAACTACGGATCCTATTGTACGGGAGAGGTGGTAAACACAAGGTGATTTCCTAGTAAGGGAAGAAGCTGTTAGGGGAGTACCATTGGTTTTTATCTGCGGATCCTATTGTACGGGAGAGGTGGTAAAACGAAGGTGATCTTCTTTAATCAGTTGATTCTCATAGGGGGAGAAGCAAGAGATATGGGCTTCTCAACAGGAAATGTGGTTGTACAAATGAAGATGGAACTACTTGAAGATATGTTCAGTCTAGAGGAACATCTACTTGGAATCTGGAAAATATTAAATGTCATCCAGAACTTTTCTGTTATTTACTTTGCATGTATGTTTATATCTTTTTCTTATTTGTTAGTTGAGTTATCCTCTAGGTATTTGTGTGTTATTGTCTAACAAACAAATAGGGGGAGATTGTAAGTCATATGTCATAGCCTATTTGTATATTCGAGGATTCAACTCAACTCAAATAAGAATGTAATAAGTAAATAGTGGATCGACCGTCAGAGAGATCTCGCAAAGTAATATCTGTCAAAGGATTCAGAAACAAGGTTCATCTACAGACTTGAGGAGTTAATTCACTGGAAGAAGTTCAAGAAGTTGATCATGCCTCAGTGATATAAATCAAGATCGTGGATTTAATCAAGTGACAGAGATCTCGTCAGGGTATCAATAAATTACAAGGATTTAATCTGAAGAAAATCAAAGTGTCAGAGTCAAGACATGAAGAAACGTCACGGAAGTTAGTCACTCATGAACCAGACAGTACATCGAGTGTCAACGTTGAAGTGGTGGAATTGATTCATAATTTTCAGTGATTTTCAGAAGATTTGCAGAAGAATGGTTGCTGCTCAAGACTAGAATTAATTCTCTATTAATTAATTAAGTCATCTAATTTAATTAAGAAAATAAATTATATCTGCAAAGAATAATTTATTTATTAATTGAATTAATTGATTAATTAATTCTGAATTAATTCTAGGAATTTTAGGAATTTTCAGAAGTTTAATTGGATTAAATTCAAGCATTAAATCAGCAAGACAATTGAAAATGAACTAGCATGACAATCAGGATTGTCATACCGATTGTCATGCTAGGCCATTGTCAATTGTCTCACCAAAAGTTACTCTAGGAGGATGATTGTCTTGCTAGTTCATTCTGATTGTCATGCTAGTTCATTCAGATTGTCTTGCTAGTTCATTCAGATTGTCTTGCTAGTTCATTCAATTGTCTCACTGAAAGTCTTGCCAGCTATAGGATTGTCATGCCAAGTCAATTCTATTCGTTTGCTGATTTAAAAAGAAGCAGAGTAGCAGCAACTTAATTTTAATTAAAACAGAAGAACACAGAAGTCAAGAAACAAGGCAGAAAAGAAAATCAAGAAGCAATATTTCATCTTTTCATCTGCATACTTCAAGATTAAATTTCTAGATTGTAAAGTTAAATCCAATCCACTAGAAATCTTTATCTTGCTCTTGTGTATCAATCTAGCGGATCAAAATCCCTAGAACTTAATCTCAAATTGCGTTTAGCATTTGAATCTTTTTTATTACAAAAATAGAAAAAGTTCATGTCGAATTTATTCTAGATTTGTGATAATTAATTTGAGATTAATTCCTTGTAATCGATACAGTTGTTGTAACACCTTTCAAGTTTAATAATATTTTTATTTAACTTGAATTTTGTTTCACATTTTTTTATTCCGCATTTAATTCGATTATTTGGTACTGTTTGTATTCAACCCCCCCCTTCTACAAACACATTGGGACCTAACAGTGTTTGTGTTTTATCTTAGGTTAGATTTTATGGTGTATACTTTGGCTTGTAAGGGTTTAGGAGGTCTAGGGTTAGGAGATTTAGGGTTTTGATATTTTCTGCTTTGATAGAAAGGGATGGTATGGTTTTTATATCCTTTTCTGAATTGTCTTGGAGGGAGGTGTCTTTTGTGATAGTGTTTAGGTTGTGAGGTTTGAACAGGTTTGAAAGCAGAGGTCTTATGGTGATAAAACTGATTTTTCTCCATATCTTCAAGAAGATATGGGTTTTCAATCAGGGTTTTCAATCAGTGGTCTTGGTTTAGGGTAAAAAGGGTTAGCATTTGGGTTTATGTTGCAAGTGAAGTGGAGTTTATGCAACTAGTGTGTGTGTGTGTGAATGCGGCATACAAGATATGCATATATATATAACCATTTAACACAGATGCAGAAAGAAAAGATTTTAAAAATTAAGATTTTTAAAAATTATTTATTGTTCATGAATAGTGAAAAACATTTAATGTATGCATGGTTGTGTTATATAAAAGTCCAAGTTCTTTATTAATAGATACTAGGATGATGCATATGAATGAATGATGTAATGCAGCACATATACACGGATTCATAAACTTTTACAGCAGAGAATAAAGAATTGTATTAATTCTTTGTCTTTGTGTCTACTTTAGAAAACAGCACAGTACATAAGTACAAATTTTGGAAACTGTGTGACATAAAGTTGATATCCTAGCTTACTCTGTTACACAGGAACTGTACTTTTAGTGCAGAAGCATTTAAGAATGAGCTGTGTGTGAAGTGAGTTTGAAAGAAGAACTGGTTTTTAATGCAAATAAAATCTGTTACATTTATTTCTCAAGAAACTATGTTATTAATGGGATGCAACCAAAGGAATGTCATGCACATTAAACACATAACAGGGCATACACAATCAGTTTTCATTTAATTCATCAAGCATTCAAGGCAATACAATACTCAGATCATTTATATCAGATATAACACTTTAAATACAGTAAGTTATAAGAAGTCACCTAATGTTCTAAGTGGCCATTAATCACAGTAGTGATCCAGATACAGGGATACTCAAGGCTCCCCTGCCAGGTCTTACTGTGAGGGCTGGTGTGTGAGTGTATTATTTATTTTTGTTAATCTGAGATTACACAAACCAGTTCTTGATAATACCTCATTTGATTACTTGTAACTCCACAAGCAAATAAAAGATGCACAGAATAGTACATAGTACAAATAGACAAGTAGGGATTGCAGTCAACAAGACATTTCTTATCCAGATTCAATGTATTCAGCTTAAGACAGCAAACAAGACAGCTTGCAAATACATTTGGGCACACACTTGTACAAACTTAATATCTCAGTAATCTTAGATCAATTTGGTATAATTTGAATAGACTAATGTTAAACAACCAAGATAATATCAAAGACAATTACAGTTAACATGTAAGAATTCAGTTCAACCAAGTAACCCAGGAAAATAAGTGATAGCTGTTAGGTCACACACATTGTAGAAGGGGGTTGAATACAGTGTTTAGCACAATCAAATCGAATATAAGAACTCAAGTAACAGAAAACAGATATTATTCAACACAATAAACTCTGTTACAATATGGAGCTGTCCTCTCCCAGTGATGAATAAATTATCACGAGAGCTGCTAGAATTACAAAGAATAATAACTTCGATAATCGTAACACTTATAGTGTAAATTTTATGCCTATGTTTATATACTACACAGTTACAAGATAAATTCTAATTGATATGGAATATAATTCTGCTTCCTAAAATATATCAACTAGTTATCTTTTCTTCCAAGTATTCTATGAAAGAGATGTGTCCTAAGTCCAATCATGTATGATGATTTAGGAATAACTTTTATGTAATCTGTTTTGATTTCATTGGTATTAATAAAAGACTTGTTTTTGTTTTATTGCGGGCTTTATCTATTTAAGTGTTTAAATAAGATATACCATAGTTTAAAGTAAAGCTTTTTATGGATTATGATGAGATCATAATAATGAGACCTAAAAGATGATAACTCTAAACTTAAATATTTCCTGGTCGTAGGATTACTAACTGGTAATTAGTAATCCGCAAAGATCGGTACATACTATGTGTTATGGATAAAAAGCTAAGGTTATTACTTGCTGTATTTATTACTAAGATTCGGGAGCTCAAGGCCTTTAATGGCTGCTCTCGTGTTTCGTAGCTTAATTCTGCCTTTACGAGATGCCTACGTATCTCTGTGAGTTAGAGAATCAAGCCAAAAAATGTAGTTCTGATTTGTGGGGTGAGACCCCTTATATAGATGTTGGTGGTCCTTGAATTGGACTTGGTATAGGAGACTTGGTGGGCAAGTCTCATAATTAGAATGGACTTTGGAGTCCTAGATAGTAGGAAACTGATTCCTTATCCTTTTAGGTCCCCTTGAGGCTTATCTATAAGGATTTATATCCTTATCAGGACTCTTCTCAACAGCTGATTTTTCCCTTATTAATTAATTACGAAATTAATTAATAATCAGGGCTTTTGGGCCTTTTTTATTCGACCAGACCTGATCTGGTCCATCAGGCTTAACCTTTCTGGTCTGAATATCAAACACCTTCTTATTGGGTCCAGCAGCCCATTATCAAGATTTATTTATCCCTATCATTTGCCCCCCAACTTTTGGGAAACATTGATTATGTTTCGCAGAAGTTAAGTCTATTCATTCCCTTACAGGGTTTCGTTCTTGCGTAAAGTGTGGAGCGACCTACACGTTTACAACGAATTTTTCCTTTTAGGAATTATTTTGATTTCCAGGAATTTTTCCCTTATTTCCGGGATTTTTCCCTAATTTCTGGAATTTTCCCTAATTTTTCTGGGATTTTCCCTTATTTTCCTGGGATTTATCCTTAATTTCTGGATTTTTCCCTTAATTTCTGGATTTTTCCCTTAATTTCTGGGATTTATCCTTAATTTCTGGATTTTTCCCTTAATTTCTGGATTTTTCCCTTAATTTCTGGGATTTATTTAGGAATTATTTTGATTTCCAGGAATTTTTCCCTTATTTCCGGGATTTTTCCCTAATTTCTGGAATTTTCCCTAATTTTTCTGGGATTTTTCCTTATTTCTGAAAATATTAACATTTTTCAGAAACTATTTAAGGAATTTCCTTATTTTTTTGTAATTTTCCAGGATTTTTTCTTCCCTTTTTCTTCCTTTTTTCTCTCTCTTTTTTTTTTTTTTTTACAATTTTCGACCAGGAATCCATTCGACCAGGATCCTGGTCGAATTAGCCCCTGCTGTGCCTTGGTCGAAGGATTTTCGAGGAGATTCCATTCGAGCAAGAATCCTGGTCGAATTTCGGCCAGGATTTCTCCCTCTTCTTTTCTTTTCTTTTTTTTTTTTTTTTAAATATTTCGACCAGGAATTTTCGACCAAGAATTTTTTTTCAACTTCGGTTAAGATTTTCGGTCAGGATCTCCATTTTTTGACCGAATTAACCATCATCTCTTGCCTTGGTCGAAGCTATTTCGAGCTGGATCATTTCGACCAAGATTTTATCTTGTTCCCTGGTCGAAAGGATAAAGGAACAAGGTCGAACATTATTCTGGCATTTCGGTCAAAAAACAATCATTTTCGACCAAGATTTTTGGTCAAAATTAATTTCTTGACCGAATTAGCTTCTTTTATCAGCCCTGGTCGAGGGAAATTCGACCTCAGACCATTCGACCAGGATTTCTCTGTGTTTTCTATTCGAAAGGGTCAAGAATATATACATATATTTTTTTGTATATACTTGGATTTAAGCTCTTAATTCTGGGCTAAGACTTGGGCCCATTTTAACTGGGCCCATTTTCTTATTTGGCCTACCCTTTTTTCTGGGCTTCAATAGAAAAACCTTGGGCCCATTTTTCTTGATCCAACTAGGTTTTTGCAATTGGCCCATTTGTTTTAACTGGGCTCCCTTTCCACTCTTTTTTCTTAAACATCATTTGGGCCTCAAACAGGGCTTTTTAAACACTTGGGCCCTTAACCGGGCTTGATTTTTTCTAAAATTAGGCCCTTTTCTGAGATGGGCTTTTATTTTCTAAGCCCAAATTCCAAATCCTTCTAGGGTTTTTCTGGATTCTTCCAGATTCTTCAAAAACTCAAGTTTTCTTCTGATTTTTGCTAGAATTCTCTTGAATTTTCCAGGAACTTCCTGGATAATTCCAGAACCTTCTAAGTTTTGGGCCCAAATGGGCTTTTTTAAGGCCCATTATCCCCCTTCCTTGGCTATATAAAGGTGGGGTGAGAGTTTGATTTCTCCACACCTCTCATTTCACCTCTCTACTCATTCTACAACTTCTCCTCATCCTTCCTCCAACTTTCTAACCTTTCCTCTCTCAAATCCCCTCCTTTAGTTTTCCAACCTCTCCTTCAGGCTTTTTCTAGCTTACTAATGGCTGACAAGAATTCCGAGAGGGCGGCAAAGATAGCCTCGGCTTCAAAACGAGGTAAGGATATCGAGATCCGCTCTTCATATATGTCTTTAATTGATATGATTAACACTAGGGGGGATGAATATCCCTCCACTGCACATCTCGACTCTTTTAATCATTGTAATACTTGGCACAACATAGATTTCAATAAACTAAATGCTCGTTATAACGTCCTTCCTCCTCTTAGATTAGTTCCACTCTCTGGTGGTGATCGTACTTGCCACTGGAGACCCGATACTCTTTTCATTTACACAGATGCCCTTAATGCTGGGCTTAGGTTTCCTTTTCACCCCTTTATTCCTCATCTTTTGGCTGATTTACAAATCAACCCGTGTCAGCTTCCTCCAAACGCCTGGAGGAACATTCTATGTTTTATGGTCTGCTGTCTTAGGGAGGGCTTTCCTCTTTCTGTAGTTGTTTTTAGGAAAGTCTTTCAGTGTTACAATAGTTCTTCCAGTATCTGCGGCTGGGTCTATGTCAAGCAAAGGCCCAAAAGCAAACATATCTTTAACAGTGCCTCTATTCCTGATAATAATCAAAATTGGAGGAATAGTTTCGTCGGGTTACGTTGGGAGAATGGTGACTGGGGCACACTTTTTCGATCTTCCTTTGGGAAGGTCAGTGATGGTAGCCTCAAATCCATTCACTTAACTCCCGAAGAAACTATTATTTATAATGGGCTTACTCAGGATGATGGCACGACCACCAGCTGGACTCTCTTAGAGGAGTTTTCCCTGATTCATGTGGGACTATCCTCTGTTTCTCAACAGGGTATTTTTCTTCCCTTCTCAATTTTACTTCATTTCATGCATTATTAACTTCACTTATTTTGTCCTTTGCTTTGTTTCAGCTGCTAAGGAGATTAACGAGGACAATGTTCCTTTGGTTGAGGAAACAGCTAGGATGAAGAAAGCTCGGCTCGCAGGCCTAGACACCCGGGGAAAGGCCACGGAGCCTATCTTTTTGAAGAAGCAGAAAGAGCCTATAGGGGAGGCTTCAACTGAAGGAGCTGGGGGCCATAGTGCTCCTATTACTGCTGCTGCCCCTACTGCTGCTGCCACAGGAGCCTTCCAACCTCTCTGGGGATTCCGCCGAGGGGACACCGTGGTTGGTTCCACGAAACATGCTTGGGATTGGTCCTACCATAGCGTGACTCCAAAGGACTTTACTGATGTGGTGGCCACCCCTGACCTTGAGAGGATTAAGCTCATGGGAGCCCAATCTCTGGCTTCGGTATGCCTTCTCTCTTTTAAATTTATCTTTCATTCTTGTAGCATTTTCTTGCCTTATACTTCGTTGGTTGCTTTGTTTCAGTCTAACGCCTATTTTCAAGGTGCCGTGAGGCAAGCCGAATCATGGAAGCGGGCTTCTGATAAGGCCGATAATGCCCTCAGGAGGCAACAGAAGAAGTATGCTACCCTGGAGAAGAAGCTCAAGCGCAAGGAGGAAGAACTCGGAGAGTCTAACGCCGAGCTGGTGGTACTTCGGGCGGAGAAGGATAAAGCTATAGACAACTATCTGGACTCGGAGGAGTTTGCCCAATCTATGAGGATTAGGGATGATTCAGTCTTTCCCGAGTTTTTTAGGACTGGTTGGGACACGGCCCTTGGGACCGTGAACGAGGCTTGTCCTGATATTAACCCGGCGGACTATATCTGCCCTGATGACGAGGCTTTGCTACAGAGGTTTCGTACCCGAGTAGTTGTCTCAGACCATGTTCCTCAGGATCCACTCCTTCCTCCTCCCGAGTCTTCTTCTAGACCTGCTGAGGACGACAGCTCTTCCTCCTCCTCCGAGACGACAGAGACATCCAGCGAGAGTGGAGAGGACGATGATATGGATGCCGAGGGTACTTCAGCTCCTTAGAGCTTTTTCAGCCCTGCGTGGCTTTTTTTATTTTCGAGACTTTATTTATCAAACTTTTGTAACATCTATCAGATCTATTTCATTTATCACCTTTTATGCTTGCATCCATGCATTTGATTTTTATTTGTTAGGCCACAAACATACTTTGAAGAACTTATGAATTTCATAAAATTGTCTGGGATTCGTCCCTTACACAAGTCTTAATAAATTTCGTAATAAAACTAAAACATATAAATCCTAAGCAAGCAAAGCTTCAAGGTGCTTTTCAACCTACTCGCCATCCTGACGAGTGAGAATCGTACTTCGACCATCTCACACGTAGTAAACCTTCAGGTTTTGTGCGTGCCAGGTTCTCGGGACTTCAAAACCATCCATAGTCTCCAGCTTGTAGGTTCCTCTACCTTGAACGCTCTTGACTCTATACGGCCCTTCCCAATTTGGGGCAAGCTTTCCTTTCTGTCCGACACCAGAAGCCTCTATTTTTCTCAAGACTAGGTCACCTTGTTTGAAAAACCTCTCTTTAACCCTTAGGTTGTAGTAGAATGAAGCCTTTTTCTGATATTCTACTATCTTTGCGTGTGCTTTATCTCGCACTTCATCGATTAAATCCAGGGCTAACTTCTGCCCTTCCTCATTTTCTTTTTCATCAAAAGCCTGAATCCTTGGAGAAGAATGTGATATCTCCACGGGAACTACTGCTTCCGCCCCATATGCCAACATGAAAGGAGTTGCATTTGTCGTGACTCTACAGGTAGTCCTATAGGCCCACAATATGGGAAGTATCTCATCCACCCAATTATTTCTTGACTTTTCGATCCTCTTCTTTAGTCCATCCAGGATTATCCGATTTGCTACCTCCGCTTGCCCATTGGCTTGCGGGTGAGCCACAGAGGTGAACCGTAACTCAATTTCATTTTCTTCGCAATACTTCTTGAATTCCTCGTTGTTGAATTGTGTTCCATTGTCAGTGACGAGGATACGGGGAATTCCATATCGGCACATAATGTTTTCCCACAGGAATTGTGCAACCTGCTTAGTTGTGATTTTGGCCAAAGGTTTGGCTTCGATCCACTTGGTGAAATAATCAATGGCTACAATCAGAAACTTCCTTTGTGCTGTGGCCATAGGAAAAGGCCCTAGAATATCCATCCCCCACATAGCAAAGGGAATAGGTGAGTTGATAGAGGTCAGCATCTCGGGGGGTTGTCTGGCGACTGGTGCATGCTTCTGACAACGATCACACTTCTTTACATATTCTTTGGCATCAGCCATCATTTCTGGCCAATAGAAGCCTAAACGAGTTATCTTATGAGCCAAGGCCCTGCCCCCCAAGTGTTGCCCACAAATACCTCCATGCACTTCCTCAAGAGCTAAGCGTGCCTCATCGGGCCTGAGACACCTCAAGTAAGGAACCACGAAAGATCTTTTATATAGAATCCCATCTATCAAAGAGTACCTTAGTGCTCGAACAGTTAACTTCCATGCCTCAATTGCATCGCTTGGAAACCAACCGGTCTGAATGTGAGCCTTGATGGGATCAATCCATGACGTCCCCAAGCCTACGGGAGCCACAAGCTTAACATCTATGCTTCGTGTCTTCAAAACACGGAAGTACACACTTCCTGAACTTTCTTCAATCTCAGATGAAGCAAACTTTGATAGCGCATCTGCTTTAGCATTTTCTTCCCTTGGAATGTGTTCAACATGGCATTCATTAAATTGGGTCATCACAGCCCTTACTAGGCGAACATACTTAGCCATCGTATCATCCCTTGCTTCAAATTCTCCCTTTACCTGGGATATGATCAACTTCGAGTCTCCACGGACCTTTAAGTTTTTGACTCTAAGTGTCCCAGCTAGACCAAGGCCAGCAATCAGGGCTTCATACTCTGCCTCATTGTTTGTGGTTGGGAAGTCTAGCTTCATGGCATACTCAATTAAGAATCCATCAGGGCTTTGCAAAACCAACCCTGCTCCACTGGAATTTGTTTTTGATGCTCCATCAAAATAGAGAACCCAATATTCTTTCTCCTTGTCCCCATTGTCGACTCCCTTGTCTTGAGGTATGGTATCTTCCTGCCCCCCGACTTCTTGGTTGGGTATGGTACATTCCACCACGAAGTCAGCTAGTGCCTGGGCTTTTATGGCCATACGTGGCTTATACTTGAGATCGAACTCTCCCAACTCTATTGCCCACTTAATCAGTCTCCCACTTGCCTTGGGACTGTGAATGATATTTCTCAGTGGCTGATTTGTTAGCACTTCAATTTGGTGAGCTTGAAAATAAGGACGCAGCTTTCTTGAAGCCATTACCAAGGCTAAAGCGAATTTCTCAATGGCTGAATAATTCAACTCAGCACCATGCAAAATTTTGCTGACATAGTATACGGGTTTCTGGACTTTCAGTTCCTCCTTAACCAACACCGCGCTCAAGGCGCTTTCTGAAACAGCCAAGTACAAGAATAAAACTTCACCCAGAACTAGCTTGGCCAACAACGGGGCTTGGCCCATATACTTCTTTAACTCTTCAAATGCCTTCTGATTTTCCTCACTCCATACAAAGTCTTTAATGTTCTTTAATGACTTGAAGAATGACAAGCACTTGTCTCCTGACTTGGAGATGAATCGTCCTAGCGCAGCAACCCTTCCTGTGAGTTTCTGAACATCCTTGACAGTTTTTGGGGGTTCCATGTCCAGGATTGCCTTTATTTTATCGGGGTTAGCCTCAATTCCCCTCTTTGAGACCATCAATCCCAAGAATTTTCCAGATCCTACTCCGAAAGCACACTTCGTGGGATTCAACATCATCTTGTGGTACCTCAGGACCTCAAAAGCTTCCCTCAAATGGGTTATATGATCAGTCTTTACTAGACTCTTGACTAGCATGTCATCAACATAGACTTCCATAGTCTTCCCAATAAGATCCTTAAAAATTTTATTCACCAACCTTTGATAGGTGGCTCCTGCATTCTTGAGACCAAACGCCATAACAAGATAACAATAAACACCAAAGTCAGTGATAAATGATACCTTTGGAATGTCATCCTTATGCATTTTGATCTGGTTGTATCCGCTAAACCCATCCATGAAACTCAGCATCTCATGTCCAGCGGTGGCATCAATCAAAGTATCAATTCTAGGCAGCGGAAAACAGTCTTTGGGGCATGCATCATTCAAATCGGTGAAGTCTATACACATCCTCCACTTTCCATTAGCCTTCTTCATCATTACAGGGTTTGCTAACCACTCCGGAAATTGAATCTCCTCAATGAAACCAGCCTCTAAGAGCTTTTCCACTTCCTGCTTTATAGCCTCTTGTCTTTCCGGGGCAAAATTTCTTTTCTTTTGTTTCACTGTCTTCCGGCTTGGATCCACGTTTAACTTGTGAGTAATTAACTCCGGGTCTATGCCTGGCATATCAGCTGCTGACCATGCAAACACATCACTATTTTCTTGCAAAAATTTCACTAACTTCCCTCTAAGGGGCTCCTCTAATGTGGCTCCAATGAAAGTCATCCTCTCAGGATTCTTGGGATCTAAAGGAACCGAAACCAATTCTTCTGCTGGCCTTCCTCTATTCTCATCATTTTCTCGAGCATCCATATCTTCAATAGGAAGAACCTGCCCCCCGACTCCATCTGCCCTCAAAGAGGCCACATAACAGCTTCTAGCCATTTTTTGATCTCCTCTCTCTTCTCCAATCCCGTTTCGGGTGGGAAATTTCATGACTGAATGGTAGGAAGAGGGGACTGCCTTGAAGGCATGTATCCCTGTTCTCCCCATGATAGCATTATAAGTTGAACTAGCCTTTACCACCACAAAATCCAGCATCTACGTTGCTTGCCTTGGCTCCGTACCTATGGTGGTTGGCAATTTAATTATCCCTTCCACAGGACATTCTACTCCAGCAAATCCATATATCGGCATGTCGGTTGGTGTCAACTGGGAGTCGTTATACCCCATCCTTAGAAAGGTATCGTGGAGCAAGATATCCACAGAAGCACCATTATCCACAAGGACCCTCTTAACCGGGCTATTTCCTATTATCGGCGTTATGACCAGCGGGTCGTCATGGGGAAACTTCACACCCTCTAGGTCGGAATCATCAAAAGCCAATGTTACTTCTGTCCTAGCCCTCTTCGGGGCTTCTCCAACAATATGCATAACCTCTCTAGTATATGCCTTTCTGGAATTTTTGGACAATCCAGCAGCAGTTGGACCTCCAAAGATCGTGTTTATCACAGGCCCTCGAGGTCTCGGCCCTCCATAAATGGTGTTTATAACTGGTCCTCTAGGTTGGGGATTCCGCCCCTGATCATCTTGGTCCCTCCTACGATCTTCAAAGTTCTTCCTTCCATTATTATTTCTGTCTCCTCCATCTCCAGTATACTTGTTCAATCTTCCTTTTCGAATCAAAAACTCAATTTCATCTTTCAACTGCCTACACTCATCGGTGTCATGGCCAACATCTTTGTGAAACCTGCAATACTTGCCCTTATCTAGCTTGGCGGGATCAGCCTTCAAGGGCTTAGGCCAGCGAATATCTCTGTCTTTCTCAATCTCCATCAAAATCTGACTTCTGGGAGCATTCAGCTTAGCGTATTCAGTGAACTTTTGCCCAGGTCCTCCCTTCTTGGGGGTTGAATCAGGGTTTTGTTCAGTTCTAGGATATTTATCCTTAGCGATATACTCCAAATCAGTTTTTCGTTTCTTGCCTCCAGTGGGCTCATTACTTACTACGGTCTTCCTCATACTTTCTTCAACCTTGATATACTTCCCTGCCCTCTCTTGGAGCTGCAACATGCTCTCAGGGGGTCGTTTGGCCAAAGACATCTTGAAAAACTCATCCCTAGTTCCTTGTTGCAGTGCTATCATGGCTACCTTATCATCAAGGTCTGGGACTTTTAAAGCCTCCTTTGTAAAACGATTTAGGTAATCTCTTAAGGATTCTTTAGCTCCCTGCACAAGACTCATAAGAGATGCTGAACTTTTCTCATGGACTCTTCCACTGATGAATTGCTTAATAAAATCCTGACTTAATTCTCTGAATGATCCAATAGAATTTGGGGGTAGGCGACTGTACCATCTTTGAGCCATACCCGACAGGGTTTGAGGGAAGGCCCGACATTTTATAGCATCATTCACGGGTTGCAGCAGCAGTGCATTAGAGAATGTCCTAACATGATTAGCGGGGTCTCCCGTGCCATCATAGGCTTTGATAGTGGGCATCTTGAATTTCCTTGAGATATGGGCATTCATTATCTCTTCTGTGAAGGGTGGAGTTGGATCATCAGGATCTCCAAGGGGAAGGAGATTGCTTGGATCAGTTCTTGGGACAGCAGCCCTTCTTCTTACCGGACCATCCAGGTCTATGATAGGAGGAGGATTTCTCCCCCTAGGAGGTATGTGGGGTCTGGTGGCTTGGTGAGCCTCCAAATCACGCCTCAGCCTTTGGATTTCAGCCTCATGAGCCCTGATCTTTTCCTGCACTTCTTGGGGATTCGCCCCTGGGGTGCTTTGGGGGCGTTGCCTTCCATCGGCCATTGGCTCTTTTCCAGGACGCCTCCTTCTCGGGGCCACTTCATCATCCGAAGATTCGGAGTCTCTCTCAGTGTATGGACCAGAAAATTCCCGATCCTCAGGGATAGGATCCAAACCTCGTATATAGGGGGGCGACCGCCCTCGTGCTTTGCTTCGCCCAACATATCCACTTCCTCCAACCTCAGGGTGAAGGGGCATCCCATAAGGGGGGTTAGTAGTAACAATAGTTGAATATTCATACCCGACGGGTCGAGAATTCACAGGTATATGTATTTGTTGAACTTGAGGATTCGTACCTTGAATAGTCGGGGGAGTTGTCCCTTGTGGCTGAGGATGAGTTGCCCCTGTCTGGGCTTCCCCCTGAGTAGATGCATAAGTTGAATGGGGAGGAACCTCCACGGTTGATGAAATCACCTGGGTTGTCCCTGATGGTGTTCCCTCCTCCAGAGTGCTGGTTGTTCTCCGTGTTCTCGCCATGGTTGTTGTTCCGTTTTTCCCACAGACGGCGCCAAATGTTATGGATAAAAAGCTAAGGTTATTACTTGCTGTATTTATTACTAAGATTCGGGAGCTCAAGGCCTTTAATGGCTGCTCTCGTGTTTCGTAGCTTAATTCTTCCTTTACGAGATGCCTACGTATCTCTGTGAGTTAGAGAATCAAGCCAAAAAACGTAGTTCTGATTTGTGGGGTGAGACCCCTTATATAGATGTTGGTGGTCCTTGAATTGGACTTGGTATAGGAGACTTGGTGGGCAAGTCTCATAATTAGAATGGACTTTGGAGTCCTAGATAGTAGGAAACTGATTCCTTATCCTTTTAGGTCCCCTTGAGGCTTATCTATAAGGATTTATATCCTTATCAGGACTCTTCTCAACAGCTGATTTTTCCCTTATTAATTAATTACGAAATTAATTAATAATCAGGGCTTTTGGGCCTTTTTTATTCGACCAGACCTGATCTGGTCCATCAGGCTTAACCTTTCTGGTCTGAATATCAAACACCTTCTTATTGGGTCCAGCAGCCCATTATCAGGATTTATTTATCCCTATCACTATGCTTGCTTCATTATGAAGGATGTCTGTTCTCATAGACATTTGTGTGGTGACACTATAGCTAGTATGTAGGTGCTTATTATAGAATAAGTTCACTGGACAGGACTCACACAGGTGAACAACTGATGGAGTTCACTCACGTGTCAGCAGTTGTTCACATAGTGATAGTTGTACAAGTATCCTTAGACTTGAGGTCATCATAGTCATCTTGTGTACACTGAACTATGCTTTGGTTTAGTTCTTAGTCTCCAGGGACAATTATAAGGGCTCTACTGGGTATAGGAATTTGTACACGAAGATAGTGTATGATCAATAAAGGATCTACCCCTTCCAGTGAAGGAAGAGAATGTTCAATGCTGATCCACTTATGCTAGTTCAGGAATCTCTGGCCAGAGTGAATAAAATTAGAAAGGAGTTTCTAATTTACATTAAATAGAACTAAGCATAGTGAATGGAAAAGCAAATGATTAAATAAGATAGGCTTGACACAAGTTCCATGCCTTGTATTTAATCGTGACATTGCAGGGTAGAAGGAATTGATTGTACGGTAACTACTCACTGAATAGGTCTTGGTATTCTAAGCAGTGAATTCGTATTATCCGGATAGTCGCGATATGTAGAATAAATATGATTAATTTATTAATTAATCATATTTAATGAATTAGAGAATTTATATAAATAATGATAAAATAGTTTTATTATTATTTATTTCTACTACCGGCTTAATATTGAACCTAAAGAGTCACACCATAAAAGAGAATGATTTAATGGTGGAGGAATTAATTAATAATGGCTGGTAATTATTTATTTGTGAAATAAATTAATTAATTAGGAGATTTAATAATTGATTAAATAAAATTTAATTAATTATTAATATTATTAATTAAGAATTTAATTTTGGAAATTAAATCAAGTGAGAGAATTATTTTTCTAAAGTGTTTAGAAAAGGGATTAATGATTAAAAGGTGTTTTAATTATTAGTTAATTGGTTAATAAGAATAATCAATTAAAGGGTTAATAATAATAATATTTTATGGAAAATTTTCAGCTGAAAATTTTGCCTATAAATATACTATTATAAACCCTATTTGTCTCAACCCAAATAAAAACCCTAATTCTAAAGTAGAATAGAGTGAGACAACTAATTCTCTCAACCTCTTCCTCCTCCATTACATTGATCTCTTGGTGGATACCGGTGGAGTGCTTCACACTTGAGGAGCAGCTGCTAGGGATCTCCGCTCATCATTCTTGGATCGCTATTAAAGACCTCCATCTTTCCATTAACGTAAAGCTTCTTAAGGTAAACATACTGAACTACGAATTAAATATTATTTTTCACATGGATCCTGCGGAGGGTTTCGGTTTTTTTTAAAGATTTAAATTTACGTTTTCGTTGCGTTTATGTGCTAAAAAAACCTTCATTCTATTCTTCATAGAATTCCTTCTTCATGCACAATTTTTTCTGTCTTAGTCTCGATCTTCTTTCCTTTCAATCAGCCGCCTGCCTTATCTGAAAGTCATCTTAAGTCCTGATATTATCATCTGATAAATATCTTCAGAATCTTAAGTTCTGATAACTTAAGTTCTGATATCTTAAGTCCTGTCTTCAGTATAAGTGTTGATTTCCAGTAGAGTACTGATTTGTCCTGTAAGGTAAGATCTGAAAACTAAACACAAATCATATTACACATGACATTATCAATATATCTAACAATCTCCCCCAACTTGTAAATTAGCATAATATACAAGTTCAACAGATATTTGATGATGTCAAAAACATTAAGTACAAATGCATGAGAATTTGACTAGATAACTACAACTTACAGTCCTTTCAGCTTTACCATCTTTAACTTCTGATAACAGATTCAGTCTGTATAAACTTCAGAATTTACGTAGTTGTAGATCTTTGACTTGGCTTCACTTTCTGATCTCTTTGATATCAGGAGTTGTTCTGAGATAGTTCTTCAACAAACATCTCTCAACATATTCAAGTTCATTAACCATCCTCCTTTTAGCATTTATCAATTCAGCTGTATCTTCTCCAGTTTGAAAAATAGCTGCTCTGAGATCATTTATCTTAGCTTTTCTTATCTCCTGATCTAGTCTAATCAGATAT
The DNA here is from genome assembly GCF_009905375.1 of Apium graveolens. NCBI lineage: Eukaryota > Viridiplantae > Streptophyta > Magnoliopsida > Apiales > Apiaceae > Apium > Apium graveolens. Next base: position 91,345,955 of record NC_133652.1, read on the forward strand.
GCCTTATCAGACTCTAGATTGAATTCCACAGCTTTATAACTCAGAAAAGTAGTTATAATCCTAGCAGAGTTAGGCTTCATATCGACAATATCACCTTTGTGATCTCTGTACTTGGGACAGTATGTGCTGTCAGAATTTACAGTATAAAGCTTCTTCTGTCTTTGAATTTGAGACTTTAAATATCCTGCATCACTATCTGTTAATCTGTCTTTCACTTGAAGTAGGAATAGAACATGTTCCAGTTCTTCAAAATACTTCAGTGGTATAGCATTCTGCCTAATTTGGTATACCCTTCCATCTGTCATAAAATATAACAAGATATGTTCTTTCAAGAAGGTATGGTAAACCATTTGTACAGATTCAAGTCGATTCAATCTTTCAGGAGTTGCTCCGATACCTGGTTCACTTAAGGAAGTTGGATCATCGGTAGTGTTATGTACTCTTCTTTCATAAGAACTACCCAATCCATATTTATCTCTTGCTTCCTTTCCTGTAACAACTCTTGCTTCAAAACCACTTGTTGCAGTCTTCAAAGGTTGAGCCTGTTTAGCTTTGGTGAATCCTGGTAGGAGTATCTTTGAAGGTTTAACATGAGCAATGTCAGAGGTTTCCTTTTCCTTATCTTCTGATATCAAGCCAACTTGAGCTAAGTCAGAGGTGCTTGCTTCACTGTTATATCATAACTTACTATATCTTGACTCTGAACAACATGAGCCATGTCAGAGGTTGTTTGAGAAATCTTCTTTGAAATCAGAGTAAGACTAGTATTTTCTTCATCATCAGTTATTTCTTCATCCATGACTGGCGTATAAACCTTTACAGGTTCATCAACTTTTTCAACTTTTTCTTTGCCCTTGGACCCTGGATCAATTTCCATTTGTGATTTGGCTTGATTGCCTCAGAATTTGTTCTTTCCTTATCACAATACCCTTAGGTTTTGGAAATTTCTTGTTATTCCCAGTGGACTAACATTGAGATTTACAGAAGGGGGGTTGAATGTAAATCTCAAAACTTTTTCAAGTTTTGAGCAGTTTCTAAGACTAAGTGTTTTGATGAACAAATGTGTGTGAATTGCTTTAAGCTAATACAGACAGATATATATTCAAGCACAAATGTAAAGAACACAAAGAACTTAAAAACTTTTCTGGTGGATATGTTGTTCCACCAGAGATGTGTTATTTCAGAAAATCTGTGAATCAAAGAATTGATCACAGCTGCATCCTAGTACAAACTAGATGATTTTCTCTCTGGATTTTTCTAAACAGCTTTGGAAAATTCACCATCTAATTACTAGCTGCTACTTGGTTTATATAACACCAAGTTTACAAGTGAAGACAAAACTATAGAATACAATTAAAAGATTCTTCACATGTTTCTTCTTCATTTCTCTATTCAATGCAATTTAGGTTTAGCTGTGAATCTTTGAATACTTCTTGTTTGCACCAGAATGGAAATGCTGCTTTTTCTTGATTCCTCCTAGAGGCTGCCACATTCCAGTTTGTCTCTGTCAACCCATGTGCCTCTGTTAGCTTATGAATTGTCACTATCAACTGCTATTGAACTTAGCATATGTTGAAGCTTTCATCCGTTGATGGCTTTATCCGTTGAAGCTTTATCCGTTGAAGCTTTATCCGTTGATGCATTAGCAGTTGAAGCTTTATCCGTGAAGCACTCATCCGTTGATGGATGTTATCCGTTGCAGCTTTAGAGACATTCGTTGAAGCTTTGTTTCTTATCCGTTGAAGGCCTTTAATATCAGTTGATACTACTTCACTTATACAAAATTACAAGGCATGAAATATTTACAATTAGCCCTCCTATTTGTATATCCACTAGTAGTCAACATGACTTATAATTTCCCACAACATCTAAGAATTACAACTTAAATACAGAGAATGAATGTGCTACAATACTAAACTTATTTCTAAGTAAAACTACTCCTTCAACGGATAGCCAGAATGGTCTTATCCGTTGAGGCTACAAACACCAGATTTCTACTTAAGTGTTTTGTTGAACTTATCATCAAACTAATACACATATTTCTAACAATCTCCCCATTATTTATGTCTACTAGAACTGTAGGCATAAATTTGAGTTTAACTTGATGATAACAAAATACTTATTAAACATATAAACTGAAATAAAGTAGAAATTCAAAAGTGCTGCAAAAGTGTATATAGTGAGATAGAATTGAAGAATTACATTGTTTCCAAGGGTGCTCCTTTAGCCTGAGCTGATTAATTCCTTTTCCTTTGATCCCTTGTTTTCTCCCTAGCCTTCTGTCATTCTCCTCTATTTGGAGTTGGAGTTGTCTGTAGAATTCAACATCATCTTCTTCATTGATGTCCAACTTAGATTGCATATCCTTGAGAGTTTCATTACTGGCAATCTTGAGCTGATCTTCAAGTCTGAAAAATCTTCTGACTCCTTTATTGTCTCTGAACTCTATCAACCAATGAGGTGATTTATGAACTGTAACTCCATGCTCTGGGATGAGTAATGTTCTAGGCAAGGCATTGGGCTCCCACCAAGTTTTCCTTATGCTGGCAATCTTGTTGAGAATCTCAGTTTTGGCAGTCCTGGTAAATCCAGAATCCCTTTTGATAGCTGAGTAGACTCTAACCAAGGTAGAATAGCCTTCATCCAGAATTCTGTAAAGGGGCCAAGTCATTTCCCCACTTCCTTTGTATTTGAACACTAGTCTTTCTGGTAGCTGTCTGTAGGCATCTATTCCCCTTACTTCCTCCAGCTCATCCAGATAGAGTTCAATGTCTGTAAACTCCTTTATGTCACAAATGTGAACATAATCATCCTTTGAGGCATGTGGCTTAGGCTTAGGCTTCTGAGGTGAATTTGCTTGAGGTTATGGGAGGAGTTGATTTGGTTTTTCTTTTCTGTTTCTTTGGTGGTGGAGAAGTGGTAAGGAAGGTGGGTAATTTGATAGTGTCCCAATCAATTGGTTCCTCCTTAGGAGTGATTGTTTCACCATGGATATTTATGTAGGATCAGGCACAATGGGTTCAGGAATAGAAGGTAGTGGTTTGGATTTTGATTTGGTTTCCTCAGTGTCCATCTACAATCTTCATTTTTGCATTTGCCTTTTTTCTGTTCCCTTTCTGCCATTCCTTTCTTCCTCACTTCTTTCTTCCACATCATCACTAAACAGGTCCCCCATACCTACATCTTCACCCTTGTCTTCAATTTCTTTCTTTTCTTCAGCTTGACTTGACTTTAGCTGTTTTTCAAGCTTTGCTTGTGCTCTTTTGTCAGCCTTTAGCTTTTCAGCTTCTTCCTTCAACCTTCTGGTTTCTTCCTCTTGGCTATTGAGGATTTGGGATGTCCTGTATCACCAGATACTCTTTCCCTCTCTGAAGATAATAGCCATGTTCATTCTTTCAACCACATCCTTGGCCTCCTTGTGCTTTATGATATTACCACCTAAAAGCTTATCTTCATCAGGCTTTGGAAGAGGAAAATCCACTCCTTTCAACTGAGCAAGGCTTAGAGGGTTCTTTGTAGAGTCCTTGTTGGATCTGTTGTTGGGCTTGAGAACCATAGGTTTCAGATTCTTTGAAGAAGTCTCTCAAACCTTATTCCTCCTTACTGGCTTGAGCTCCATAATGATTGGCTCCACCTTTGTGCTATGCTTCACAGATTGTGATTTTGAGGTTGTAGAGCCAAACACTTGTTGCATCATTTCATCAATTTCCCCTTTGCTCATTGACTTTCATCAGCTATTGGAGTAGATCAATTCCATCAAGCTTTCCTTTGATTT